>NW_027185653.1:5638509-5832567 GCF_028583685.1 Petaurus breviceps papuanus
GCTTTCCTTTAACAAAGCAGATCCAAGAACCTGTATGGGCGGCAAACCCTGAGGACGCTTGGGGTGCTTGCATCACGAACAGGATCTGCAGAGTAAAAGGAAAGTATGGGGGCTGGGATAATCGTTTGTTTCCCAGTTGTGGTAGCTGCAAACCCTGAGGATGCTTGGGGTGCTTGCTGCTACAAGGGGGTCTATAGCAGAGTGCCCCAGGGATCCCTGTTTGATCATAGATGGGCTAATATTTTTTATAAGTGGCTTGGAATGAAATCATAGATGGTATGATTATTACATTTGCAGATGATACAGAGCCAGAAGAGCTATAATGGTAGACAACCGAGTCCAATAAGAATTTAACAGGCTAGAGGACTGGGCAAACTCTAATAAGATGAAATTCAATTGTGATATATAGTAAATCTTTTACTTTCCTTTAAACAATCTGGAAGGGGAAGGTATGGTTAGACAGCAATTTGTCTGAAAAGGATATGAGGTTTTGATTGTAAACTCAAGAGTTAACTGTGTAAGGTGGTAGCAAAATTAGCTAGCATGTTAGGGCCGGAAGACAAAGACAAAGAAAGAACTGGATAGAGGAAGCTCCTTGTGGCTTATGCTAATTTGATCATTTTTCCTAGAGTCAGTTATGCGAAGACAAAGAAAATTTAGAAGAGGGAAAAACAGAGAGGGGCTGAGAAAAATCAAAGAAGATGAGCTAAGAAGAGTTATTTCATGAATCTTCCTAACCCCTAAATCTAGATCCTGGGACAGCTCCTCTCAGAAGTTTCCTTTTTTTTCTTAGGTGGAGAGAGTCCTAGATAACTCTTTTGAGATATGTAGTATTTGTAGACTGCTTGGAGATACATATATCTATAAAAAAATCTCCTTCTTTTAAAAAATTAAGACTGATTCCAGGTTCAAGATTCTATTTCTGGGGCCCATCTATTTTCAGCCTGAAATAGGAATATTTCAGGATATCCTCCTCAAGAATATCTTGTCACATATCTTGAAAATGGGGCATCCATCCAATTTGGAAATTATAAACTCTAGAATGGGTAGGTGTCCCTTGGCAGTTACTGCTTAGGAATTCTCTTTCTCAAACGACCCCCTAGTACAGGTACATAGCTCCTAAGACATCACGATAAAGAATGCATGTCAAGTGACAATTCATGTGAGAGTCTTTATCCATCATAAAGTGTTGTGTAAAACAGGCCTTGTTATCATCATCATTGTCCCTGCCTGCCTAAACATTGAGAAATGAAGCGTTACCAATGTAATAATAATAATTTTCATTCATATAGTAATACTTGGAGACTTGCAAAGTGTTTTTCTGACAATCACCCTTTGGTTTAGGTATTGCGAATATTATTATCCCCATTTTACAGATGAGGAAACTGAGTTGAAAAGAAGTTATTTTCTTAACAGCACAGAACTGGAAAGTGGCAGAGCCAAGATTCAAACTCAGATCTTTTCAAGTCCCCTACTTTTTTCACATGCCTTGTTGGCTCTTCAGTTTGAAAAGAATACTAGAGTAGGAGTCTGTATATCCAGATGCTGGTCTCAGTTTTGTCACTTAGCTAGTTTTTGTCACTTACTTTGTCACAAGTGACCTTGTGAGCAAGTCCCAAGTAATGCCATTATGGCAAATACCATTAAACTGTGAGCTACCTGGGAGTAGAGACTGATCTTCTTTTCCTTGCTAGGTATCCCCAGTCCTTAGTATAGTGACTGGCATATAGTTATGTGAGCTGATTTACTGACAACTCCAGGGATCAGTTTTCTCACCTATGAAATGAAGCAGTTTGAGTAGATAATCCCTAATACTCCTTTAATTGCTAATATTGTATGATTTTATGGTTTGTTTACTTCTAATTCATTACCTTTCTTGCTAGAGTTCTTAACCACCTTCTCTTTCTCTTCTCTTGGCAAATTTAATCCATTATTGATGGACTGAATATGAAACAATTATTTTCCATCTCATCCTTTTTTTTGCAAGGGTAACTCAGTTTGAACTTTCAAGAATTCAGTGATAGAAATTCCTCAGAAATGAATAATTTAGTCTTATCTCTAGAACTAGATGATTGATCTACCAATCTATGAAAAATCTTTTAACATGGCCCTAAATGGCCTAGCTTAAAGATAAAATCATCTAAGGTGAATAATTTTACAAGTCCTTTTACATAATTTTTGGTTCCTATTAATAAGTGATGAATTGTCCATTTAAAACACTGTTCTATATCTTTTCCTTAAAAACAGTAACTATTTATAATGAAGAAATTTCATTAATTTATCCAACAAATACTTAGGAACTGTTATTGGTAGGGAAGAATTAAAGTGTTTTCAGTAATGGCGTGAAGTTGTCTATCAGGATAGTTGACTAATCTAGTTGTGATGTATAGAATGAATTAAAGGAGAGCATTTACTGGAGGCCAGAATGCTACCTGTTAGTATGCCGTAGTTACAGTTCAGATTAAAGATTATGAGGAATAGAATGGCATCTGTGGGAACAGTAGGTTGAGATCAGGTGGAGAGATCTTGAGGATAAAAGAAATACACCTGAGAATTGGTTAGATGTAACCAAAAGTGAGGAGAAATCCATTAGGACTTGGGGGTTAAGAGAACCTGGGTGATTGTGAATATGTTGGTATCACTAACAAAAATAGGAAAATTAGGAAAGGATTTGGGCAGTGAAATAATGGGTTCAATTCTAGTTAGATATGTTAAACAAGGTACTGATGAGACATGTGGTTGGAGATGACCTGTAGATCGTTGGAAAGGTGAACCTAGAGCTTCAGAAGAACCAAACTGGGAATATAGATTTGCAAGTCATCTGTAGAGAGGTCTGAATGAATGAGATCACAATGAAAGTTTGGAAGAGAGGTGAATATCAAGTACCACTTTAGAGAATGGGCACATGGGCACACATACAGGGATATGCTGGCAAATGTTTAACAACTGGCTATCTCCCCTAAACTTGTATGCAGGACACACTTCTAAGTTTAATGTACATTTTTAATATTTTCTCTCTCACTTTCTTAAATCTGCGAAAGCAACAAAACAATAAATCAAACCCCAATTTGTAGCTAATTTCTGAGATACAAATGCTCACACTGAAAGTTTAACAAGTGGCTCTCTCCAGGCTGATGAGCGGATTCCAGCACACCCTTGGATGCCCTTAACCCTATGTCAAAATGAAAAGGAGGAGGAATCTTCCAAAGCAGCATTTAGAGAGGAAAATCAGATGCTATGTCACAGAAGCCAAAGGCAGAAAGAATATGTGTGCAATCCTATAAAGAGGTCGAGAAAGACAAAGAATGACAAAGGTCATTCCAGGAGGAAGTGTGATTTTGTGGGATAAGTATTGAATTAGAATTCATACTTGGCTTAAAGCATGTCTGCCATATACTAATGGTGTATCTAACTTCTCTTGCTTGATCTCCTTGAGTCAGTTATTTCACCTGCAAAATGTTGGGCTGGAATACATGGGGTTGATAGATTAGATGATCACTAAATTCTCTTCCTGGTCTAACAGTCTATGATTTGGAGATAAAGAGGTCACTCTGCCTATAATATCCATCAAAATGCAAATATAACTCTGCCAAGGCACACAATTGTAAGATAAAAATGGTTCACAAAGATAAATCATTTTTATTTTTATGAAACTTTGGTCTATTTTCCACTGTCTTCAGCATTTATACTCGGCAACTCCCCACTGTGTAACTCCTCACTGGGCGTCTTATCATTGGATATTTCCATACTGTGTGGCTCAACACTGCTTAGTTCAAGTTCCCCACTGGGTGATTCATTGCTGAACTCTAGCTCCTTGCACTGTGCATCAAATTCATGTAGAAATGGTACTGTAGCTGCCGCCTTTGACACATTCATTGATTTGGAAGTTCCTGTTTCAAAGTCTAGAGATACAGGCCCCCACAATGTGCTACTAGGTGCACTTTTAGAAAAGGAAGTTTCTGATACACCTTCTGCTGGTTGAAAATAAGACATGAATGCCAGTTCAGGTTTGGTGGAAAAAATATTTTTAGACCTTTTTTTTTTAGGACTGGAAAAAAAGAACACATATTTCATATATTTCACCAAAAATGTTATCTTTAATTTTATAAGATTTTTCAGAACAACAAAAATATTTTTAAATTTCATCAAATATTTTTTTACAGTATAGTGTTCAATACAAATATTCAATCTATCAAATTTATTAGAGTAATTATGTGCTATAAATTAATGATTATATATTTATCTTTATCAGAAGATGGTAAAATTTCCTTTCATTATGAACATATAAAGTTTGATTAGAATTCTGTGGGGCCATGTTAAAAATTAAATCATGTCACTTACATGTTAATATTTAGCAACCCTGTGTTTTTTCCTTCCTTCTGTGTATGCACACACATACACATGCACACCCATATTCGTATTTAATTCATCATTTAAGTATCATAGATTTAATGCTGGAGGGGACATCAGAAACCATATAATCCAATTCTCTCATTCACAGCTGAGGAAACTGAGACCTAAGGGAGATTAAATGACTTGCCTATGGTTATACAGATAACAAGTATCAAAGGCAAGATTTGAATCTAGCTCCTCTGACTAAAGAATGAGTGCTTTTCTCATGGTATCACCCATGCTACCTCACATGGTAAGCTCTAAACAAAGGAACTTGAAATAACAATTTTGACTGAATCAAATGGTTAAGACAATCAAATAGGACAGTTCATATGAATGTAGCCTTAGAGTTTTTTTTTTAATTCCAGAATTATTCTACAATTACGAAATACATTTAAAGCTATTTTTCATGTAAGTATTACATCTAGCATACAATTTAGGCACTTGTTTAAATAGAAGAGGAAGGAAATAAGAATTTATTAAATACCTACTATGGTATTTACCTAATACCAGGCACTGTGCTAAGGGCTTCAGAATATTATCTCATTTGATCCCCACATCAATGCTGGGAAGTAGTCGCTATTGTTATTCCCATTTTACAGTTGATGAAACTGAGGTAGATAAAGGTTAAGTGACTTGTCCAGAGTCACACAATTAGCAAGTGTCTGAGGCTGGATTTGAACTCAGGTCTTCCAGAATCGAGGCAACACTTTGGTTGAAAGAGTACTGGATTGAACCAGAGCCTCTTCTCTCAGAACCCTGCTGTGCTACTCACTGGGCAGCAGGTGGTTCAGTGGGTAAGCTGCCAGGCCTGGGATCAGGAGTGTTCATCTTCTGGAGTTCAGATCGGGCCTCAGACGCTTACTGTGTGACCCTGGGCACAGCGCTTAACACTGTTGGCTTCGGTTTCCATATCTCCAGAATGACCTAGAGAAAGAAATGGCAAAATACTCTTGTATTTTTGCCAAGGAACCCCAAAGTGGGTTAGGAAGGGTTGGACCAGACTGAACCACAATGACCACCACAAGATGCTGCTTATTACCAGTGTGATCTTGTGTAAGTCATCGAATCCTCTTCCACAAAAGGAGGTGGCTGAAGTGGATGATTTGTATACGCTTCCTCTTGTTTCTAGCTTCTCTTGTATTGTTTCTTTTGCATTTTTTCATTTTCATTCATATTTTTCTTCCAAAGTCCACTTTGTTTTTCCCACAGAGTTTGCCACATGGTTACCACACCTTTTGTTCCATGAATCATATCATTAGGTAAAAGGGAGTCAATCATTGTTCAAAATAATATTTTTCCTTATTAAAAAGAGTGTTTGGGCTAGTGTTAGCATAGCATATGCTGCTCCTTCCTGTTGAGAGTGGTTGCTTTTAAAGAAATTTTGAAAGGCTAGATTTCATACATATGAATTTACTATCCTTTAAATTAAATCACAACTGATGTAGAATGAAGGGATCAGAACCAGGAGAAGTAATAGAAAAACAGCAATATTGTAGAAATAAACAACTTGGAAAGACTCAAGAATTCTAATCTATCCAGCAACCAACCACAATTCCAAAGGGTTCAAGATGAGATAAGCCACCAACCTCCAGACTGAGAGGTGATGCAGACAGAGACTTTTAAAAAATATGGTCATTGTGGGAAATCTGTTTTGCTTTATTACATATATATATATATATATACACATATATGTATATATATATATATGTTTGTGAAAGGGTTTTTGTTTTTCTTGTTTTCTCAGTGAGGGATTAAAAGACAGGGAAGTAGAAGGGAGAGAACATGGATTTTAAAATAGAATTTAATCTGTAAGAATTCAATATGATCTATCAATGCCAATATTTTATCATTTACTATTTAGTTCATCATAGTTTCTTGACATAATCATACTTCTTTGCACCACCATGCAAATGAAACATTTGATCTCATATAGCTCTTTCCTTCTATTCTGGCCTGAGTAATTAAATACTTCTGAGACTAAAGTAGGTTTAAAAACCTATGCCTATAACTAAATAAAACAACTATAATTTAAAGAAGTGCTTAATAAAAATGCTATAGAAAACATTTACAGTGAAATGTAATTAAAAGGACCAATTTTATTGTGGAATAGAGAAGCAGGTGTACCCATCACATTTGTACAGCAGAAACAACTGTTCTAAGGGAGAGACAAACAGAGAGACAGAGAAAGACAGAGACAGAGAGGAGAGAAGCAGAGAGAGAGAGAGAGAGAGGGAGAGAGAGAGAGAGAGAGAGAGAGAGAGAGAGAGAGAGAGAGACAAACCCACTAGTGCATTTGACATCATCAGGACTGACTTAAATGTAATTCCTTTAAGGAGAAAGAAAGAATAAGCTCCTAAAAAATAAAGCTGAAAGGAAAGATTTCTCATCCAGATCTCAGAATGCTTTTCTAGCAGAAGAGAAAATTCTGGATATACAAAACCAGGTTACCTTTGGGAAAAACTTCATAACCTTTGTCTCCTATGACCACAAAAGAAGAAAGTCATATCCAATTTGAGAATCTGTGAAATATTATTCTATATAAATCCAACCGAAACACTCAAAAGACGAATGCACACGAATGTGTGTGTGTGTGTGTGTGTGTGTGTATATATATATATATACACATTCACATATATATGTACATGTGTGTCTGTATATATATGCATACATGTATACTAGATATATAGTGTACATTATAGTAAAGTACAGTATGCTATGCTATACATATATACATATATGTATAGAAGACACCATTTTCTAGAAAGCTAGAGTATTTTCTCACATGGAATAAGCCTAGGAATTCTAGGCTTAGCGGGGGAAATGACCTGAATGCCTTAAAAAATTTCTATAGCTTGGAGATTTCCTGCAAGTTTGTAGAGTGAAAGGTCTAAGATAGTTTTGCTCTCTCATTGTGTATCATGATACAGTGGAAAGGATTTGTAGCTGGAGGGCCTAGGTTCAAATAATAGTTCTACCACCTACCTTGTGTAACCTTGAGCAAATTGCTTAGCCTTTTGGAATTTTAGTTTACTCATCTATAAAATGGGGGATTGGACTACATGAACCATAAGATTTCTTTAAACTCTACATCTATAATCCTATAACCCCTCAAAATGCAAATAAACTAAAAGAATAAGGATAACAAAATCTTCATGAAAAATTTCTTTGCACAGAAGAGAAAAATTAGAAAACAAAAAACAAAATTAATCTCCAAACACAGTGAATAAACATCATGGATTAAAAGAAATCCAGGAGAAAAATCCAAAAAGAAAAATGAAAATACAAGCAAGGCCTCCAGAATAGAAATTGTCTCTATTATTTAATACTAAGTTTAATAGAAACAGTAACAGATTTTTCATCAACAAATACAGAATTGAAAATAGTAAAGGAGGAACAAGGAAAAAAATCATGCAACAATTTGGAAAAATAAATAAAGTATATTAATAAAGGTACATATTTACTAAGATGTTTTGGTGAATGAGAAAATAGTACAAGTGACATAAAAATAAAAATAAACTCATAACACAATGCAAACTAGAAGAATATTTGAGAATTCTCTAAAAAAACAGGTAATAAAGGGGGTGGCTAGGTGGTGCAGTAATTAGAGCACCGGCCCTGGAATCAGAAGAACCTGAGTTCAAATCCAGCCTCAGACACTTAATACCTACTAGCCATGTGACCTCGGGCAAGTCACTTATTGCCAATTGCC
Organism: Petaurus breviceps papuanus; assembly: GCF_028583685.1. Taxonomy (NCBI): domain Eukaryota; kingdom Metazoa; phylum Chordata; class Mammalia; order Diprotodontia; family Petauridae; genus Petaurus; species Petaurus breviceps. Next base: position 5,646,614 of record NW_027185653.1, read on the forward strand.
CTTCCTTTCCCCCTCCAAAAAGAAAAAAAAGATAGTTAATGAAACAAGAAGACAGAGCCAGAAAGATAACTTGAGAATACTGGGTCTCTGAAAAATGTTTAGAAAATTTGTGTCATGTTTCAGGGAATTGAATGAGATTTTCCAGGATTATTAAAAATAAAGTGAAAATTCAAATCAGCCTGCCTCATAGAACACCAAAGGAGATGAAAACCAAATTCAACTTGTTCATAGGTATCAAAAAAGGAAAAAAAATTATTAACAAAAAAACAATCTGAAACATGAAGAATCTTTCAGGATGAAAGAACACTGCGTGTTTTTTAAATCCTATTTTTATGTTATACATACATGTCAAAAGAGGTATCATTTGAAAGGAAGGAAGAAAAAGAGAATGGCCTCAGGGATTAGAAGACCAGAGTTCAGCTCCTACTAATGAGACCTTGGGTAAATAACACCCCCCTAAACCATAGAGAGCATCCTATTACAAGAAAAATATTCCAACAGATTTCATGTGATAGGTAACTGTTGCCAAAAAATTCTATCATAACATAGGGATTCCAGATGTTAAAATGGAGGTTTAATTATGCTTTTTAGAATACATTCAGGGCTCAAAAAAGATAACTGAACAAAGATGAAGATTCCAACACAGCTTTTTATAAACAAAAATTACATCAGAGAAGCAGATGAATATCTTTTCAATATACGGTCTCATAATCCTCTCTTCACAGGCCATAAAAATCACACAGACCTTTACTTTAGTCAAACAGACTTAATTACATATGAGATGTTAAGTTTCCAATGTTGAGAGTTTACAGAAGGTTAATTGAGAGGAGGGTATTTACATGCCACAAAGATATCCAAACAGTCAGAGCCAAGGGGACTCTCCCACAAATGAAGCAACCTAAATTATTTGGGGAAGCCCTATCTCCCTTTTTCCTTCTCATCTCAGTAATATGACAGTTTTCAGTCATCTTAATAACTTTCTAACTAGAAAAAGGGCCTAGAACCCTAAATAATAAAGATTAACAAGAGAAGATTAAAAAAAAATTTCTTCAAATAACTCCCCAGCTACGTCAACTTGCTCTCACAGGTTACACTTTGGGTACTCAAAGGGATGTCTACTTAACAAAAGCATTTGCCAAAGTAAAAATGATAGCTACAAATATTCTCCCCCCCCCACCTATTAATCTGGTATGCAGTCTTCCACAAATACATGTAGAAAACATAGGAAGAGAAGGCTTAAACTTGAGACTATTATGGTAGCGATGCAGACATGTGTAACAAGGTTATCTCTGACAACTTCTATCAGGGAGTAGGAGACCTTTCTTCTCTACACAAAATCTTCCAACAGTTTAGCATCTCTACTGGTTGAATTGCTGACCCAGTTTCCCAGTCTCTATTCTTCATAGTCACCACTTTTCTCTAATGCCAAAGACCATGTTTCATGAAGATATTTCTTCCTTAGAATGACTCTCATTTTGTATCCAGATCTGTCTGAAGTGTTTCAGCTGTGTCTCACATTCCTTTGAACTTATGAAATCTCAAACTTCTGAATGCCAGGCTTGATGGGGAAGGGAGAGTGCAAACCTCCTGCCCCACATGTATCTCCTTCACAAAGTCTTCTGGAGGCTGGATTCTATTGCAACTGAGTTCTTTTCCTAGGGCTTAATTATTTTAAATCTCGATTGTCCAAATTGCTTCTATCTGAGAAAAATATTCACACATGCTAAACAGGCACAGACACATATTTATCATATGTTTAAAATCACGTTGACATTTTGTTTGCATTCTGACTATATCAGCCAGGGTTGGGAGAAGGAAGCCTTACACTCTCCTCACTTAAACATTTACTAATACCAAATAAATTACCTAGATCATTTTCTAGCAAAGTCCCTGTGACACAGGTCACAAATTATCTAGAAATTAACATTCTTTCACAAGGATACAGGCATACCACTACCTGTGGGTCTGGGGATTATACTCATCCAAATTCATTGTTACAGAGTTTTAATAAGCAGACATCATTTTGCAAAATTTTCAAAGGTTATTGAGGTTATCATTGTAATTGCAAAGGATTTCCCCAGCCCAAAGACAATAAGTAAAAGAAAAGGGGGAAAGGGGTGGAGTCAGGATGGCAGAATAAAAGCAGGAACTTGCTTGAGCTCCTGCTCCAACCACCTCCAATACCTGTAAAATATGACTCCAAACAAACTTTAGAGCTACAGAACCCACAAAGTGACAGTGAGAAATAAATCTCCTGCTGAAGGCAGCCTGGTGGGCCAACAGGAAGGGTCTATCACACCAGGCTGGGAGCCGAGTGCAGTCAAACATGAGCCGTGCAGGCCCAGACCAGTGGCACAGACTGGCCAGAGCAGACTTCAGGAGAGTGAATCACTGGCAGCTGTGGCAGTTTCCAGACTTCTCAATCGATAAAGGTCAAAGAGAAAGTAAAAGGTCAGTAGGAAACTCTGTTGGAGCTGGGTGAGAGAAGAGCAAATTGTGGCCCCTGCCGCTTACTGCTTCTGGCTCCTGGCCTACAGATCGTAGGTGGACCAAGTGACTGCCCAGAGGGCATTTGCATGAATCTCTGTGCTGGTACTGAGTCAGGATCCTCCCACTTTACCCTGCTGGGATCCGGGTCACAGTCTTTGGCGGTGGTCCTGCAGTGAGGAGTGCTAGTATGGCAGAGCTTGTTGAGGCTGTGGAAAGAAAGTCCTCCTCATAGTTCTGAGGCAGGCGCCTGGGAACAAAATCTGACAACAGCCGCACAAAACCCCAGAAATTTGGGACACAGCTCTCTCCACTCTGGAAGTGGAGTTCTACCATGACAAAGAGCTCAAGAGTCAAGTAACTGGCTGGCAAGATGAGCAAACAGAGGAAGCGCGATCACATTATACAATCCTTTTTTGGGGACAAAGAAGATCAAAACATAGGACCAGAAGAAGACAACATAGTCAAAACTCCTGCATCAAAAGCCTCTAAGAAAAATATGAATTGATCATAGGCCATGGAGGAGCTCAAGAAGGATTCTGAAAATCTAGTAAAAGAAATACAGGAAAAATCAAGAAGAGAAATGAGAATGATGCAAGAAAATCAAGAAAAACAAGTCAACAGTCTGACCGAAGAGAATAATACCTTAAAAATAGACTAACTCAAATGGCAAAAGAGGTCCAAAAAGTCAATGAGGAGAAGAATGCCTTAAAAAGCTGAATTTGCCAGATGAAAAAGGAATTTCAAAAACTCACTGAAGAGAATAATATCTTCAAAATTAGATTGGAGAAAATGGAATCTAATGACTTTATGAGAAATCAAGATAATATAAAACAGATCCAAACTAATGAAAAAATAAAAGGCAATGTGAAATATCTCATTGGAAAAAGCACTCTCCTGGAAAATAGATTGAGGAGAGATAATTTAAAAATTATTGGACTACCTAAAAGCCATGATGAAAAAAAGAGCTTAGACATCATCTTTCAAGAAATTCTCAAGGAAAATTGCCCTGATATTCTGGAAGCAGGAGTCAAAATGGAAATTGAAAGAAAACTCCTAGGAATATTATAGCCAAATTCCAGAGTTCCAGGTCAAGGAGAAAATATTACAAGCAGCCAGGAAGAAACATTTTGAGTATTGTGGAAACATAATCAGGATAACACAAGATCTAGCAGTTTCTACATTAAGGGATTTCAGGGCTTGGAATATGATATTCTGGAGGTCAAAGGAGCTAGGATTAAAACCAAGAATCACCTACCCAGAAAAACTGAATATGATACTTCAGGGGAAAATATGGTCATTTAATGAAATAGAGGATTTTTAAGCATTCTTGATGAAAAAAGCAGAGCTGAACAGAAAATTTGACTTTCAAATACAAGAAGCAAGAGAAGCACGAGAAGGTAAACAGGAAAAAGAAATCAGAAGGAACTTATTAAAGATGAACTATTTACATCCCTACATGGAAAAACAATAATTGTAACTCATGAGACTTTTCTCAATATGATAGTTGAAGGGACTATATGTGTGTATGTATATATACATACATACATTGGCTTTGTGCATATATACATATATGTATGTATAGGAGGGTATGTGTGCATATATTTGTGTATGTGTATATGTATACATGGACAGGGCACAGAATGAGTTAAATATGAAGGGATGATATCTAAAAATAAAATTAAGAGGTGAGAGAGCAATATATTGCAAGAAGGAGAAAAGGAGAGACAAAATAGGGTACATTATCTCATATAAAAGAGTCAAGAGAAAACTGTTACAATGGAGGGGAAGTGCAGAAAGGTGAAAGGGAATGAGTCAACCTTACTCTCATTGGATTTGGCTTAAGGAGGGAAAAAACATACATACTCAAATGGGTATTTTACCCTATAAGAAAGTAGCAGGAGGAGGAGATAGGAAAGGGAATGACAGGAGGGAGGGCAGATTGGGAGAGGGGGTTGTCAGAAGCACACACTTTTGAAAAGGGACAGAGTCAAAGGAAAAATAGAATAAATGGGGGCAGGATAGGATGGAGTGAAATATAGTCTTTTGTAATATAACTACTATGGAAATGTTTTGCATAACTACACATGTACAACCTATATTGAATTGCTTGTCTTCCCAGTGGGGGTGGGTGAGGAGAGAAGAAGGGAAAGAATCTGGAAATCTAAGTTTTAAAAACAAATGTTAAAAATTGTTTTTTACATGCTACCAGGAAATAAGATATACAGGCAGTGGGGTTTAGAAATCCATCTTGCCTTACAAGAAAATAAGGGAGGGGCTGCAGGAGGACATAAGAGAGAACAAATTGGAGGAAGGGGTATTGAGTGTGCTTGCTATATTGGGGTGAAGGGGGAGGGGAGAGATAGGGAGAAAATGTGTAACTCAAAATCTTGTGGAAGTGAATGTTGAAAACTAAAAAATAAATACATTTGTTTCAAAAAGTGTGTGTGGGGGGGGAGGGGAGAATCAAGCTTCCCCTCTTAAAGGGAAAGCCTGATCCCTACAGAGCTCCAAGAATATACAGTACTTTTCTAACAGGGATTAAGGACTTGGAGTCAATTTGAAATCAGCCACTCACCCTTCAGATGAGAACCCAAAATGTTGGAGCCAAGATGGTGGAGTAGAAACAGGACTTATGCATAGCTCCCACTTCCACCTCTTCCAATACATGTAAAAAATGACTCTAAACAAACTTTAGAGCTACAGAATCCACAAAGTGACAGAGAGAAACTAAATTCCCGCTGAAGACAGCCCGGCAGGCAGGCAGGAAGGGGCCATTGCAGCATTCTGGGAGCTGAGCCCAGCCCTGCATGAGCCAGAGGTTTTAGACTAAAGGCACCCCAACCAGCCGTGGCTAGAGGGATATTGGGAGAGTAGATCATCAGCATCTGTGGTGGTTTCCAGAATTATCAACCCATAAGTGCCAAAGACAAAGTGAGAGGTCAGTGAACTTTGGGAACACAAGGTCCAGGAGGGCGGTCTGACTGCCACCAGAGGGAAAAGTGGCTGAGGTGCGGTGGCTGCAGCTGCATGACTGCTTCAGAGCTCCTGGCCTGAAGATTGTAGGGGGACCAAGAGACCAGTCTGAGGGGTAATCACTCTTGCTTTAACCTGCTTGGATTTGGATTGCTGTCTAGGTTGGAGCTCCTGGGGTGCTTGACTAGTGAGCCAGAGAGTGTGGAGGCTTCAGAGAGGGCACCTAACTAATAGCTCCAGCAGCTGAGAAAACCTCAGAGATATGGGACAAAACTCCCCTCTCTGGATCCAGGGTTCTACTGTGGCAAAAAGCTCAAAAGTGAAGTAATTGAGTGACAACATGAGCAAGCAAAGGAAGAAAAGCAAGCTCAGCAATCTGATTTTAGACTCCTATTTTTGGGACAAAAAGTATCAAAGCATGGAACAGGAGTTAGACAATGAAGTAAAAATTCCTGCACCAAAAGCTTCCAAGAAAAATATGAATTGGTGACAGGCCATAGAGGAGCTTAAGAAGGATTTTGAAAACCCGATAAGAGAAGTGGAGGAAAAATTGGGAAGAGAAATAAGAATGATGCAAGAAAATCATGAAAAAAGAGTCAACAATCTGACTGAAGAAAACAACACCTTAAAAAACAAACTAACTCAAATGGCAAAAGAGGCTCAAAAAGCCAATGAGGAGAAGAATGCCTTAAAAAAACTGAATTTGCCAGATGGAAAAAGAACCTCAAAAGCTCACAGAAGAGAATCATGCCTTCAGAATTAGATTGGGACAAATGGAAGCTAGTGACTTTTGGAAATCAAAATACTATTAAACAGATCCAAACAAATGAAAAAAATAGAAGGCAATGTGAAATATCTCATTGGAAAAACCACTGACCTGGAAAATAGATCCAGGAGAGATAATTTAAAAATTATTGGACTACCTAAAAGCCATGATCAAAGAAGAACCTAGAAATTATCCTTCAAGAAATTCTCAAGGAAAATGGCCCTGATATTGTAGAACCAGAAGGCAAAATAGAGGTTGAAAGAATCCACTGATCACCTCCTGAAAAAGATCCCCCAAAAGAAAACTCCTAGGAATATTATAGCCAGGTTTTGGAATTCCCAGATCAAAGAGAGAATATTACAAGCAGCCAGAAAGAAACAATTAGAATCTTGCAGAAACAAAATCAGAATAACACAGCATCTGGCAGCTTCTACACAGGGATCGAAGGGCCTGGAATATGATATTCTGGAGGTCAAAGGAGCTGGGATTAAAACCAAGAGTCACCTACCCAGCAAAACTGAGTATCATGTTTCAGGGGAAAATATGGTCGTTCAGTGGAATAGAGAACTTTCAAGCATTCTTGAAGAAAAAACCAGAGTTGAATAGAAAATTTGACATTCAGATACAAGAAGCAAGAGAAGCTTGAGAAGGTAAACAGGGAAAAGAAATCATAAGGAACCTATCAAAGTTAAGCTACTTATATTCCTACATGGAAAAACAATAATTCTAACTTATGAAACTTTTCTCAGTATGAGAATAGTTGAAGGGAACAGAAATGCACATTTATATGTGTGTGTGTATACATTTATATATATATATATATATACACACACACTCACATATATATGTCTATATAGGAGGGTATATGGGTGTATGCATACATATGTCAGTGTGTATACATAGACAGAAGGCACAGGACCAATTGAATAGGAAGGGATGATACTTAAAAGGTGAAATTGAGAAGTGAGAGAGGAATATAATGAGAGGAGATGGGGAGAGACAGAATGGGGTAAATTATCTCATATAGAAGAAGCAAGGGGAAACTGTTACAATGGAGGGAAAGAAAAGGGAGGCAAAAGGGAATAAGTCAACCTTACTCTCATTGAATTTGGCTTAGAGAGGGAATGACATACACACTAAATAGAGTATCTCACCCTACAGGAGAGTAGGGGAGAAGGGGATGAGAGAAGAAATGATGAAGGGGAGGGCAGATTGGGGAGGGAGGGAAGTTGGAAGCACCCACTTTTGAAAAGGGACAGAGTCAAAGTGGAGAATAGAACAAGTGGGGGTGGGGTAGGATGGAGGGAAATATAGTCATTCTTTCACAATATATCCAGTGTGGAAGTGTTTTGTATATTGAAATGCTTTTCTTCCCAGTAATGGTGCTTGATGATGGAGGAAGGGAAACAATCTGGAATTCAAAGCTTTAAAATCAAATGTTTAAAAAAACCATATTATTATTATTATTTTTTACATGCAATTGGGAAATGAGATATACAGGCATTGGGATATAGAGATCCATCTTGCCCTACTGGAAAGTTGGAGGGGGTATGAGGGAGGATATAGGAGAGAGCAGATTGGGGGGCGATATTCAGTGGGATTGTTCTTTTGGGGTGGTGGGTAGGGGAAAAATGGGGGCAAAATTTGTAACTCAAAATGTTGTGGAAATGAATGATGTAAACAAAAAATAGACATAAAATTTAATTAAAAAAAAATAAAAAGAAGCCGAACTGCCTTGTCTTAGTGCTCATGTAACATCACGGGTCTCACTGGACTCAAAGGAGCTTGGACACTCAGTTTAAGGGGCCTGCTTTGGACCTATTTGTGTAGACCAGGATAAGTCCTAGTGGGATGAAAAGTCTCCTGGACATAGATCATAAATATCTGTATGACTTCCTGTAACATGTACAGAATCCAACTAGAGGTCTGAACTTACCCATTATTAGGTCAGTCAGGTTCACTTAAAGCAGAAAACAAATTTTTAAAAGTCTCAGATATACGGGGCTTCCAAATTGGTATTAAGCACTTGGGATTGGTTGTTCAGGGTTTCTAAGCCAACTAGCAATCCATATGGCTTTCAAATTGTCTGGACTTAAATGAAAAAAAAAAAAAGGTCTGATTCTTCTTAAAAGCCCAAAATAAACAAATAAAAAGCATGTATGAATTCCTGCTTCTTGTGTTCTAAGTGAATTGCTAGGTATCAATGTTCTACAGATGCAAATATGTTGTGTTTATATTAGCTTCCATATTCATAGTGCATACAAGAATACAATTGATATGAATACCGAAGTTTTCAATCATTAAAAAAAATTATCTCAAAGAAACTGGCTTTAACTTATAAAGAAAACAAACAAGAAAACAGATTCTTCTTGGAACAGGTGGGAAGCCCTAGGAAGAATAGGTTCAAAATCAGAGTTTAATGATAGTGAGACCAAATAGTAACACTTATGTGTGACAAAGGCAACTTCTGGTACTAGAGCCTGGAAGTCCTTTCAAGAGTCCTCATGTATCCTTTAGGCACATTTCTGCTGGGTGGGTCGCTAGCCAGGTTTCCAGCATCTACTTCTCTCCATAAAACTGTCCTTTTCTGCGGAAAGAGGATCCATTCCTCAAAATTGCTTCCTCCTTTAAGACTATCCCTTTCTGCATCCATTCATATCTGTCTGGAGTTTGTTTCTCTGCTCACTCAGTTATAACCTGAACTCTTAAAAAACTCTGAATAACATTGCTTCTGGACGCCACAGCCCAAGAGAGATTATTTTTTTCTTTTTGAAAATTATTGATTTAATGAAACAAAGCATTTTGGCCATTATCCTCCTTCCTCCCCATCCCTCTCCAAGGAACTTTGAGTTCTATATCCTGGAAAGCTGGGTCCTGGTCTTCTTATGAATATGTCCCAGTCTTCAAATCACTTCCTGTCTATCTCCATACCAAGTCTCCATATCCTCCCTCCCAGGCCTTCTCCCTTTCTACCTTCACTTTAAAATGCTTCCCCCCATTAAAATGCAAAATCCTTTCAGTCATGGACTATCTTCTCTATGATGACTGTGCCTGGAATTCACCAAGGGACTATATCCAGAGTTATGGAAACTTACCTCTTCTTTTGCACTCGGGAGAAAGTGAAACAGCTAATACACATGAAGATTAAGAAAAAGATGAGCGTCAACAACGATATACCCAGCATTAATTTTATCTTTATGTCTTCTCTGTGTAGTCGTTGGGTAACATTGTCATTAGGGAGGTCAGAAACTTAGAGACAATAAAAAGAAATGAGACAAAAGTAATTAGTTATGTGAGTTACTTTAATACTGTCACACCAAAAGAGTAAAATCTTAAAAAAAAATTCAGAACAGAAACTGCTGAGGGCTGAACAAAAAACTTCTACAATGGACTGACCTATGGTGAACGCCTACAGGGACTGGTTAAGGCACCGTACCATTAGAAGACTGTGTCATACGATAAACAAAAGAACAGCATTTATTGAAACATTGGTTACCTTACACATAATTGACATGGTCCAAAAGAGAGAAAGAGGCAATCTTACTTTAGGGAGGGTTGTTTTTTTTTTAACTGCAAAGATTTTGATTAATTAGTTCTCTTGCATATGTTATCATCAATCTTTGAGGCCTCCCCAATGTTAGCCATTTAACATAGTAGGATGCTAGCTCTTCTACTTAATACTTGTGTGTTTTTGTGGACAAGTCACCTAATTTTCATGGACTTCAATTTCTCACATTCAAAATAATATTGTTGGACTAGATAAGTCACTCATTAGAGGTTACTTCAAGATCTAAACCTTAAAACTTATTTCTCTTTTCCACGGTAAATTGTAAGTTCCTTGAGGTTAGGGACTATTTCTTTTTGGTCCTCTTATCTCCATTGCCTAGCACAGTTCTTAGATATAAACAGCCTTAAAAAAAAAGTTTCCTGAATTGAACTGTATTAGAAGAATATCAAAATCAGCATGCTTCAAGATTGGATTATTTTACTAGTTATGTTTAAAAAAAATTTCAATGGGAAAGCTCCTCTTTGCTAGGATTTTCAAGGGTTTTTTTGGGGGGGTTACTCTAAGTCTATGTTAATGAAAATATTTTTATCCAATTCTAAGCTTATTTTTTTCCCTTTGAAAATTGTTGATTTAATGAAACAAAGCATTATTAGAGTGAACATACAGAGCACTAGCTCAAAAAAAAGCTAGGGAGATGTAAATTGGGTATCTTCTAGGTTCATATGACTTAGAGATAGAAGAACACTTAGAAATTATATAATTCATGCTTTTTGCTTATAAAAGGTGGGTCTCAGTAAGGAAGCTGGTAGGATATGTTGGAAAATAAAGGTGATGTAAAAACAAAAGAACATCAATAAGGTTTTTTATTAAAAGAAAAATTATCTAGCTCCATCTTCTTTTAGAGACAGATAACAGAAAGCCAAACATCACACAGGAAGAAAAAAGTAATGGAGTGAAGATTTGAACCATTGTCCTCTGACAACAAATCTAATCTGGAACCTATCAATTAGGGAACAAGGAGTGACATTTTCCTCTTTCCCCATGTTCTGATATTAAAAAAAATAACTCACTTTTAAAGAACCCAGTCTACAAACCAAGGGGAAGAAATGCATGTAGTTGTCTCTCTCAGATCCTATTCTGACTCAGAAAATATTTGTTTTAGAAGTAGCAAAATAATCTACATTAAAATAAGTTGTCCTATGATGTTTTCTGAGGGAAAAAAATGTTGTCCATTAGTTATTGTTTTCTTTACAAAGCAAGTTTTTGGTCAAAGGTATTTGTAACAATTTATAGCAACATAATGGAAACAGTCTTGGCACTAATATAATCTTTGAATAAAAGTACCAGAATTATAAGCAATTTCTTAGGAGTTTCATCTTTCAAGCTCTGTTTGGTATCTCACATCTAAACAATGTTCTGCTAATCTAAAGTTTCATATACCTTTCTGGTCGACTAAACATCTCAGAGAGAATTAAAAAGATGGATGCTGGAATTTTGAATCCAAAGCTAAATTATTAACTTATACTTTAACATTTTATTATCATCCTAAAAAGCTTCCTTTCTCAGTTGCTGCAATTTTCTCTTTTCCCCATCCTTTCACAGTCTTCCTTCCTTTCCTTTCCTCTTTGTCTGTCTCTGTCTCTCTCTCCTTCTCTGTCTGTCTCTCCCTCCCTCCCTCTCTATCTCTGTCTGTCTGTCTCTCTCTCTGTCTCTCATCCTCACTCTTCCCTTGTCATATTCTTTAAAGTTCTATGGCATCTGGGTAAAATGATTCCCAGATTATATTTCATGTGAACTTCACTTTTGTATACAATCTCTTACCTTTACATATATTTAATTGATGATTGAAACAGCCTCAAGTTTCTCTGCACAGCTTCACACAACGATCTTAAATTATAATTCATTTAATCTTCACAATAATCCTCTGAAGTAGGTGCTATTATTATCCTCATTTTACAGCTGAGGAAACTAAAGTAGACAGATTATGTGACTTGCCCAAGGTCACACAACTAGTTAGTATCTTAGGTTGGATTTAAACTCAGATCTTTCTGACTCGAGGCTCAGGGCTCTATTCACTAGTCACTGTGTTCTTAACTGCTGCCCTCCCACCCAACCCCTGTATCAGCAAAGCACCCCAGCATCCCCAGGGTGTCTGCCAACACAGGTTCTTGGATCTGCTTTGTTAAAGGAAAGCAACTCAAAATGGGTTAACAAGTTTTGCTTTAATCAGTCAAACATATATATATATATATATATATATGTATATATACATCGTTTACTTAGTTCAGGGGGAAAAGGTCAGCACCCCGAACTTCAGAGTATACAGACAGAATTATCAAGACAGAGAAACAGATCAAATAGACAGGTTTCCAAACTGTCCAACCATTACATCCATACCAAGTCAACATCTGGGTTTTTCAAAGCTGGGGGGCGGAGGGGGGAGGGGCTCTCAACAACGGCTTCCCAGAGTCTCATCTGATCAAATCACAGAACACTTCTCAAAGTGAGCCCCAAAACAGAGCCTCAAATCAGGGTTTATATAGCCTTCTCCTGGCTCAGAGAATGTAAGAACCTTATTGACTCACTGCCCAATCAAAAAGTATCTACTGAAAAAGAAGCCTCCCACCCCAGGCTCCAGGTGCACTTTAGCCTAGGGGCAGGGAAGATCTTTAAAACTTACATTTCCATTACAACTCCCCACCCTTGTCCATAGGTTAATAAGAATGAATGAATATGATTATTTTGTGCCTACATAAAATCACAAATATTTTTATAAACTATATACATATATGAAAATCTTCTCTTGGGGCTGATATATGACAAATGCAAGGCTAGTTACATTTGAGCCTTTGGCAAGATAATATTCAGATAATCATAGAATCAGGAAAAAAATCTCAGATTTGTAAGGAAATTCAGAGGTTCAGTAGATATTTGAATAGAAATGCCCTCTACAACATTCCCAATAAGTGGTTACCAAACCTTCTCATGAAGATTTCTAGTTAAAGATAATTCACTACTTTCTGATGTAGTTTTCTTCCATTTTTGGATAGCTTGAATTTTTATTAAGTTTTTCCTTACACTGAACCTAAAAATATACCTCTCAGAAACTTCTGTTTTATCTGTGCTGCCCTCGGGGCTCACACAGAAAGTCCGTCTCCTCTTCTACATGACAGCTCTCATGTTCTCTTCCTGCCCTCCACCAAGTCTTTGTCTTCTCCAACCTAAATCCCTGTTGCTGTTACAACAACTTCTATGACATGGTTTTGAGGTCCCTCTTCTTCCTGGATACTCTCTTTAAGACACTCTCCAGCTTATCAATAATCAATCAAACAAATGTGGCACCTATCACTGAACTTATTTGTTATTCCATATATGGTCTGAGCAAGACAGTACAGTAGAATTATTTCAGAACAAATGATGAACAACAACTGCAAGAGTTCTAGACACTGTGTAGACTTATATAACATTGCTATGTAGACCTGTCTTTCAGGGGTGGCTAGGTAGCTCTGTGAATACAGCACCTCCATGAATATAGCATTGGAGTCAGGAGGACCTCAGTTCGAATCCGGCCTCAGACACTTAACACACATATACAAAACTAGCCATGTGACCTTGGGCAAGTCACTTAATCCCAATTGCCCTACCTTCCCCTTCAAAAAGGAAAAAAAAGCAAAAAAAAAGTATTTCATTGATAAACTTTATGCTAAGACAGATGCCTTGACATTCTCCCTCATTTCTTTTTTGTACGTCATTTCCTTCTGGTGCTTCTCACCTAAATTCTTTACATCATTCTTTCTCCTTCTAGTTCCTGTATTTCTTTAAATGTAATGTTTCTCTGCCACCTTCCATTTCTTCTGTCCCTTTTGAATAAAGATTGCTGAGCTACATTCTTTTCGGGAGCCCCATCTTACCAAATTTCAGTATTCCTGAGCAATACTTCCCCATGAATGGGCAGTTAGGTGGTGTAGTGGATAGAGCACCAGAGTCATGAAAACCTGAATTCACATGTGGCCTCAGACACTAACTGTGTGACCCTGGGCAAGTCGCTTAATCCTGTCTGCCTCAGATCTTCATCTGCAGAATGAACTTGAGAAGGAAATGGCAAATCATGCCAGTATCTTTGCCAAGAAAACTCAGATGGGGTCATGAAGAGTCAGGCATGATTGACCAACAAGAAGAGAAGGCTTGTTGCCTCTTCATTAAAGATAGAATGGCATGATGGAGCCTAAATGTATTTATATCCATCGTTTTCCAAATAATACCTCTGCCCCCAAATATATACTTTTGATTGCCTGAACCAGGCATAGGAATTTCAAATGAGAAAGTTCTGAAGAAACAGAACTGAAAAAGATTTTTATTTACCACTCTTAGCTGTTTTGATGCTGTGAATGCCCTGTAGGGCACCAATACCTGGCATAATCTGTACCACTACAATAAATAACATTAATATGCAAAATATTGAAATGAGCACGTGATCTGATAGTTATTTACTTAGATGTTCATCTTGAATGTTTTGTTCTTACTTGGAGCTGGTAACTCATTTTCATCATTAAATACTTTCACATCCTTTGCCATTTCATTATTTTTTGGTTTCTTGGGCAGTTCCTTTGACCCTGTTAAATTAATAAAAAAAAGTTGCAAATTAAAGCATCATCTTCCTTTTAAATTTTTATGTGAATGTGTATGTGTATTATATGTGCATCTATCGATCCATCCATGTATTCTTTCTCCTCTTTACTTACACAAAAGGTTCACAGACTGAACACATTGAAAAGAAAAATTGCTTCCCCCCCCAAGATGGAATTAAGAAAGACTCTAAGGCAATGACTAAAGTATATTTCTTTAGAAAAATATTATTCTTTTGGCCTCACTGGGTAAGGAGTCACCATTTAATATAATGCTTTATAATCTTATCTTTTCCTTTTATACACAGGAATAATAACAGAAGTTTTGACCTCTGTGCTCATGGAATTAGTGGGATTTATAGAAATGTCAGTTTTCATGAGCTAGAAATTACTTTTGTTGGCTTATTTGCAAGAATTATCTCAGATACTTCACTATATATGTTTACCCTCATTTAACTGGTTCCGGGATCGACTCTTTTCAAGATCATGATTTCTTTCTTCTGTTAAAAATATAAGATAATATAATCAAAAGACTTGGTTCCATTAAATTTCTGGTAGAAAAAGAAAAAAAACATGTTACTCATACTTTAGCAGTGTTAAAATATTTGAATTCTTTAACAATTACCACATTTTAGAAATATTTTTTCCTAGTCTAATTTGCATTAATTGTAAAAAATCTGATTTCTGATCAAGGCAGATCCAAATACCTCAAGAAATGCCAAACAACTGTCAATTCTTTCATGGTAGAAAGAACAATTGACTTGGAGTCAGAAGGCGTGGGTTCAAACCCCAGCTCTTCTACTTACTTGTATGAATCTGGGCAAGCTACTTAACTTTTTGGGGGGCCTCAGTTTTTTGTCTGTAAAATTATGAGGTTGGGCCAGATGATCTCTAAGTTTCTTTAAAGCTCTTAATCCTATAGTCCTATAATTATAAATAAGGATAAGCTTGTTCTACAAAAAGAACCTCTATCTGTATCTGGGTTAGACACTTTCTCTAAGGTCCAATTTTGGTACCACCTTATCAATGAAAGTTTCATACAATGGAAAAATCACTAGCTCTGGAGTCAGAAGATCTAGAGTAAAATCCTACCCTTAACACTACCCATGTGATTTAATGTGCTTCAGTTTCCCCATTTACAAAATGAGAGGCTTGGTGTACTTAACTTCTGAGTTCCCTTCCATGCTGTCAGTTGAAAGTGATCTTTCCCTTCTCATATTTCTCATAGGACTTTGTCTTTTGTTTTTAGCACTAATCACCTTGTACCTTTTTATAATTGTATAGGAGAGTGTATATGTGTGTGCGTATGCACATATATAAACATGTATAATGCATGTAGATATATAGTATAAATATATGCATCTATAAATACACACACACATGTTTCTATTTTATATACATATGTATGTGTATGTAGAGAGTGTGTGTATGCTACACCTATGATTTCACATTTCATCTATGTATTGAGCTCTTGATGAGGAATTTTCTCTATCAAAAAAGGTCAGCACCTTTTCTACAACTTAGAGTCTTAGTTGCCCAGGGTACAGAGAGGTTTAGGGGCAGCTAGGTGGTGCAGTGGATACAGCACTGGGATGCAAATCAGGAAGATTCGTATTCATGAATTCAAATCCAGCCTCAGACACTTATTAGCTGTGTGACCTTGGATAAGCCACTAATACTGTTTGCCTCAGTTTCATCATCTGTAAAAGGAGCTAGGGAGGGGCGGCCAGGTAGCACAGCGAGTAAGAGCACCGGCTCCAGTGTTGAGAAGACCTGGAGATTGAATCCCGGGCTAAGACACTTAGCACCCACCCAGAAACACCTGGCCGTGTAACCTTGAGCAAGTTACTTAACCCCAATTGCTTAGGGGCGGCCAGGTGGCTCAGCGAGTAAGAGCACCGGCTCCAGTGTCGGGATGACCTGGATCAAATCTGGGCTCAGATACTCAGCACCACACCCAGAAATAACTGGCCGTGTAACCTTGAGCAAGTTACTTAACCCCGATTGCTTTAAAAAAAAAAAGGAGCTAGGGAAAGAAATGCAAAGCACTACAATATCTCTGCCAAGAAAACTCCCAAATGATGTCATGAAGAATTGAACATGATTGAAATGACTCAAAAACAACAAAAACAGAGTTAGAAACTTTAGGAACATATAATCAGAATGTGTCAGAGGCGGGACTTGAACTGGGTTTTCCTGACTTAAAGGTCATGTTTCTATTCATTTATCTTTCTTAATTAGATTATTAGGTATGGAATTGTGTTATTTCATTTATATACCCTCAACATTGAGTACAATATCTTGTATAAAGTAGGAACTTGGTAAATGGTTGAACTGAATATAAATGAACTTGTTATTGAAGTATTCATATAATAACCAATAAAATGCCTTTTTAACCAAGTTTAACAGTGAACTGAACTTTAATTTTCAGACTCAGAATTGTAGTAGTAGCAAATTCTCCAAGCATGCTGTTAAAGTGTTTTTTAAATGATTTTTGCTGCCCTTCTCTAATGAATTTGCTCATTATATATGTAGGATTTTGACTATCTAAAACCTATTTTCTTGTTTTAAAAACGTTATTATTATTTTTCTTCTCTGATTATTATGGAAGCAGTTTTACATACCTTCATTCAGTATATCTGGATTTGTGAGGACCGGGGGTTCATTTGGTCCCAAATCACTATCTAGGAAGAGGATAATGAAGTTTATTTTCATCCAAAATTACTAAGGACCTAGGATGACAATCTTTTTTGGCTCACAACTAGACCAAAGAAAAGTTGAAAAGAACTATCATCATTATCATCATAGCTTACATTTATATGGCACTTTCAATTTTATAAAGTGTCTTACATACATTTTTCTCATTTGATCTCTGAGAAATGGGAATGAGAGAAAGATTGAACATTTTCCAAGGCAACTGGACAAGAAATGAATAAAAGGGAAAAAGGAGGGTCATTGCCTTGATATGACCATTTTTGTAATTCTAAAGAGGAATATTAGTAATATGTTAATATCTTGTATTTCATGTTCCAAACATTGTTATTAGTTATGGTGAAATCCCAAAGTCACAGAATAACGACATTCATATGTATGTTCATGTGAAAAAAAGAGATTGCCTAAGATGGAATCAACTGTAAATGCATGAGGATAAGAGGTCATCCATGGGTATACCTGTGAAAATGGAAAGATGCAATGGAAGTTGGGTCAGATATATCCCAATGTGGCCTCTAGGCATCTCCTTAAGCAAAGGACAATTCTGGCAATTGTCCACACTTAGGACAGCAGAAGGTAGAACAGAAGCATGTAATCAGCAGCTATGTGCATGTGGAACATTTGGAAATTGATTATTCATAACTCAAGTAATACATTTTTAGGTGTACACAGAGACAAAGTGTTGGGCTACAAGGCATGAATTATATAGGTGTACCTTGCTCTATAGGGTTCTGTCTGAATGCGGGGTTAATACTAACAAAATCTAGAGTGATACATATTTTTCCCTCCCAGCAGTTTTCTAGCTCCTTTGCTTTTGCCTAATTTAGAAGGCCTATAGTGTGCCTGAACAGTGTCATTTAGACCAGGGCTTCTCAAACTTTTTCCACTCACAATGCCTTGTTACCTGAGAAATTTTTATGTAACCCCAGGTAAAGAGGTACATGAAATAGATATATAAATCAAACATTTATGATAATAAATCACAAAGAAATGTATTTTAAAAAGATTCTTTGGTATAAATGAAAGCAAATTTGCATACTAATGAGATAGATGTAGTTGTTTATTTTTTACATAAAGATTTAAATCTTAGAAGAATATTTGATATTGTAGGATGTAAGCATCTTCAACATTTTTCAGAGTTGAACAATATTTCAATTTTATAGTCATCAAGACTGAGAATACTGCTTCGCATAAATATGTAGTACAAAATGGCATAAGTATGTTTAGGGACATTTCAGAAATTATTGGAAATTCTTTCCTAATCCCCAACCAAAATTCATTTAATGATTTTGTATGTACAGTAAAAACACAGGAATTCATAGCACAACAGTCTCGAATCTGAACCAAAGTATTTCTGGCAACATTTGTTGGCACTGTGTGGCATGACAGTATGTGTGGTACAAAGTGTGCAAATTGTGTGTTCCTAATCAAAGCTGCAGTGATGTTGTGTGATGCAACACAGGCAAGCGATGCCAGAAACACCTTGGATTCTTTATGCACTTGATTTTGAATTAATTTTCGATTGTTGCATATTCAGAAACTTTTTACTATTGCCAGATTTTTCAAGACTCCTACATTCAGTTACATGGTCATGTCCCACAGTTTAAGAAGGGCTGGTTTTGACTGCTGTGGGAGGAGCAATGAGTCCACTATGATCACCCACACAATAACCTTGCTGACAGAAAATGAGATCATTGATTTAGAGTGTTGATTTATGATAAGATTTATAGTTCCACTGGCTAGAGTCTCTCAAAAAAAACCAGGTGACGTACTGCATTATCCCTCTACTTTATTTTGGGGAAAGAATGCCTACATTACCTAATCTTATCTGTTTTCCCCTGAGTCTCAGGGGCTGTGCTATGGGAGTTCCAAATCTAGGACCTCCTTTGGGATTATTGGGAATGTAGGGACAAATATGCAGAAGCAATTAATTATCGTTACTGTAGAGTGGGAATTTTTTGGTATTGTTTTATTTTATTTGAATAAACATAATACTATTTCAAGTGGCAAGAATTCCATGTACTCTGGCAATCGACTGGGGCATCATCAGAGTTGAGTCAGTGATACAAAAGCCTTGGGCTCTTAGAGCTATGTTAAGGGTCCAGAGGTCCCTCAAAGCTCCTCTGTCTCTAAATCAAGGGTTCTTAACCCAGCATCTGCAGACCCCTTTGGCATAGAGACAGTGTACATACTGATTTCAGAGGGTCTATGAACTTGAAACTTTTAATATTTTATAACTATTTCAAAATAATTGATCTCTTGTGTAATCCTATATATTTTATGTTATGCATTTAAAATATTATTTTGAGAAAGGTTCCATTGGCTTCACCATACTGCCAACAGGGTTCACAACACACACACGCACGTGAGCCCACACACATTAGGAATCTCTACGTAGAGAGATTCAGAATTTTCCAGGCTGCTCAAGGTCTGACTTTCTACTTTTTAAAACCCAAATGCCATTTTGAGTATATTTTGTATATGATTAATGATTAATGAACGTCCTTCTCAAGTGGTATTTCCCTATGAGATATTGCTGCCTCTCTTTTAAATCATAATTTCTAAAGTTTGAAAGCACTTTAAATGCTCTAAGAAAAACTAGTTATAAAAATAAATTGAATCAATCACTCTTGCCTTTTCAGAATACTTAATTTTACCATTGAGAATCATGCTTACTCATGCTTATGAACTTACAGTCATGTACTTCAAGGTCCTCTATTTCTTCTTTAGATGGTTCATTTGAAAGCTTTTTAACTATAAAGTGAAATACATATAAATGTTTGTGGTCTTTTCATAACCTCAAAAGTCACCTGTTGCTAGCATTGCTAATCTTTGTGGAGTCGTCATGCTTGGTGGGAGAGCAAAAGGTGGAAATTAAAATTTAAAAAAGAAAGAAGTGGGAAAAGTAAAAAGATGGGAGAAGATGGATCACATTCTCCTTATAAACCTATCTACTCATTGACAAATTCTAGACTCCTGAACATTTTCTACTATAATTGCTCTATGTTTTCTTGGAATACAGAAACATGTATTCAATGATAGACAATATTAATTCTTTCATCTTTGAAATTAATCAGTGTGGGGGCAGCCAGGTGACACAGGGAACAGAGCACTGGCCCTGGAGTCAGAAGTTCATATTCGGCCTCAGACATTTGACACACTTACTAGCTATGTGACCTTGGGCAAGTCACTTAACCCCACTTGCCTTGCCCTGCCTTCCCCTCTCCAAACAAAAGAAAAAGAAAAAAAAGAAATTCATCAGTGCCATGGACCACTGAATTCTGAGTGTATAGAAAGAAGGGCCTTCTAGAATATTATACCACAGAGTGAAAATGGCCTGAAAGCCCGGTGCGATTGCCCTGTCTTGAGAAACTAAATCTGTCACAGGAGTCAGTTCTGTCTCACAGGGAAGTCATTTGGATTTGTTTAGAATCAATAAAAAGAGAAAACCACCTTGTTTGGGTCCTGCTTCAACCCTTTTTCTTCTCTGTTTAAGAGATTTTGACACCTTGCGCTTTTCTATTTAGGGGTGGGGAGCTCAAAACTTGACACAGTCACTTTTAATACTTACGGTAGTCTTGAAGCCTCTGCATACTGTCTCTTAATATTTCATAGTTTTCAGCAGAAAAATTCAAAGTTTTTTCAATTGTCACTAAAAAATAAAAATCCTTCAGCAATTACTTAAATCCTCATTTTTTGACAAATTACATTTCCAAGGCATGTTCAGTAATAATAACCTAGATCTATATAGAGTTTTAAGGCTGGCAAATTACTCCAAGAACATTATCTTGTTATCGCCTCCCAACAGTTAGAGGTTGCATGCATAACCATAGGGCCGCTAGGTGACACAGTTGATAGAGTGCCATGCCTAGAGTCAGGAAGACTCTTCTTCCTAAGTTCAAAAGTGTCCTCAGACACTTACTAGCTGTGTGACCCGGGTCAAGTCACTTAACCTTATTTACCTCAATTTCCTCATCTGTAAAATAAACTGGAAAAGGAAATGGTAAACCACTCCAGTATCTTTGCCAAGAAAACTCTAAATGGGGTCATGAAGAGTCGGACACTACTGAACAACAAAAAGGAACTTAAATAGACACGCTATGAGTAGAAACGGTTTTTGCAGACATAAACATTCTAATCCAGTTCACAGCATCATGCATTGCTCTCTGAATCTTTCTGCTGGACTTTTCTCATGATTAGTCTATGACAAATCTTTTTTCTTCTCATGATAAGTCTCTCATTAAGGAAGGTTTACACCAGAATCAGAATGATTATTATGTACTTGATTTATTTATCCTTATCAGAATGAATATACTTAGATATAACCTACATCAACGATGCCAAAAACATGACCCTCCCCTGAAGGCAGTACCAAATAGGTTAAGATGTACTGAGAAATATTTAACAAAACAAATATAAATATGATAAAACAGTTGTTAATAATTTGTTTTATATGTCAATATGCACCAGGGATCCTTATATTTAGTTTCGTGGCTCCATTTCTATTTGAGTTTGACACCACTGATCATTTCAATTGTGCAATATGTAAATACTAAATTGAGGCCACTTGATATATCGCCAAATTGAAGTGAATAGCTAAACTGAGGTTAAAAAAATCATTGAACTGGGAGCCTGAAGAATTCATTTCAAATCTTAGTTTCATTACTTACTAGCAGTGGGACCTTAGGTAGGTCATTTAACCTTTTTTACCCTTAGTTTCTTCTCTTGTAAAATGAGATCATAATATTTTCCTTTTTTACTTCACAGGATTGTTGTAAGGCTCCATTGAAGAAATGTATGTGTAAGCACCACAGAAATTTTATCGTATTTCTGCCATCTTTCCTACCCACTTCTCCCGGGCTTATTAGTCTCATAATTTTAGTGGAAAGTGAAAAATAATGATGAAGGTCTCAGAGGAATTAAATTGACTTGTAAAGAAATGTCTTTCTGCCCTTTTTCCATAGGACTTTTTGTGCACCCTTCATAAAATTGTATACCTGAGACTGTTCCCATCTAATATCATCACCAAGCTGGCCCTTGTTATGTTTATAGATTATTCTCATATAATTTTATATAGATTGCAAAGTAAGCACCCAGGTTTGTATTTGATACTTGCCTTTTTGTTGCAGTCATGAGGTTCAATTTTATCTTTTCCTACATTTCTCTCTCTCTCTCTCTCTCTCTCTCTCTCTCTCTCTCTCTCTCTCTTTCTCTCTCTCTCTCTGTGTGTGTGTGTGTGTGTTAATAGCTTGTTTGAATAGGTCAGGTTGGTGATGTTTTAAGTGCATTCCATATTTCTCTTATTTTTATTTTCTCCTCTAACTTTCTCTGAATTTTTAACCTTTGCTTTAACAAATTCATGGTCTGACTACACATAGACAGCTGATTCAGAAACAACTCCACATAAGTGAGGAATCATTTCATTCCTGTTAATAATTATAATCAGTTTCATTTTTATTAATATGCAATGCTATCATTAATTCTAGCATCTTCAGGTTTTTTCCTTGAATAAATTGCTCATAATGTCTCGGTAGAAGTTATTTTTGTAATCTGCAAGACCTTGGTTTTTCTCATTCTTTACTCAACCATATTTTCCATCATACATACACACACTCTCTCACATATTTTCACACATTCACATCGTCCTCCTTTCAATAAGTCAATGAGTATCAATGTATATTTAGAGGGTATTAATTGTTTTAGCCATTCTCTACCTCTTCCCCCTCTGCATTAGATGTTAATACATAAGCTTCACTTATCTTTATAATGGTCTTTTCGCAGATAGTTATCACGGGCATTGCAATATCAGATACCAAATATCTCATGAAGAAACATTTCTTATTATCTTGAGTATACAATAAACTCTGACAACTCCTTAAAAAACAGAAAAATTTTATACCTGATAAAAGGGGAATTCTTACTGTGAATATATGGGGGTTGGTTGGTTGTAAATTGTACTTTAAAATCCTTGGAATTTAAATGGACACTTGGAAAGCCTCTCACAATGGATTCATTCCATGGATTCAGTAGCTCATTTATTTGGATGACTCCTGTGCTCATGCAAATTGCAACCCATCTTGCCACAAATATTAGTTGACTCATCATAGGTCTGTCAATTGTTGATGTTTTCAGGTGATAAATAATCATAAGACCATTAACAAACCATGATAATCAAATAATGATTTCTAGAGCTAATCTCATTAAGCTTCATGGGTGAAAATAGTGGAAGAAAGTGAGTAGGAGAAAAATCAACCCAAGCAGGTTGAACTATAGGATGAATTGGAACAAAAAATGTACATTGAATATTAACATACACGGGGACATATAAAACATGACAATAAAATTAAATCATTGTAGACAACTATTCTGAGCACAAGCCTGCTAATTTTTCTCTTTACATAAGTGAACTGTAAAATCCAACACTGTAGTGGAGCTATGTCATATTCCTCAGTAACATTAAAGTTTGCACACTCATTAATGTCTCTGTCATCACCTTCAGTGCTTCTGTTACTGTCTTCATTGGGGCTTGATAGAATAATAGCTTCAGGAAGACCTAGGAAAATGAAGATACCACTTATTAGAAATCTGACATGAATTTCTTTTTAAAATACAATAAACATTTTTATCCTTACATACTCATTTTGGCGGGCCAGTTTGGACACACATTTTGTGTTTTACTTTAAAAAATATCATAATGGTGCTTTCTATGGAGTTTGCATTTACATTATATTCTGGGCTATCCTTGTGTCAGGGCCACACATATATTAATGTTATACTGTTATTATACATGAAAACTTACTTTTACTTACTTTAGCAAGGTCTTATGAAGTTCTCTGGATACAGATAAAACAATATGCAGGATACAGCATTGGAAGAATGAAAATGAAAGCTCTCTGTGCAGTAGTGAAATAGGAAAAGGAAGATAAAAGTGCAAAGACTCGCATGAAGCAAGTAATGGAATTAAAGGATATAGCTCCTTTCATCTAGCTGGATGAAGAAAGTTAACAGAAAATAGGGACATGACCTTGAGATAGTTGAAATCTCAGAATCAACAAAGCAAATGTTCCTGCTGTTGACAACTGGATTTTATGATATGGTACCATAAAGCATTACTTATATAAAGCTGTGTGACCCTGGGAAAGTCATTTAACCTTATGTGTCTCAGTTCCTTATCTGTAAAATGAACTGGAGAAGGAAATGGCAAACCACTCCAATATCTTTACCAAGAAAATCCCAAATGGGGTCACAAAGTCAGATATGGCTAAAATGACTGAATGTCAACAAACCAGTAGTATGTCATTTCACAATCATCTTAAGATATTTTAAGTAACAGATTTAATAAGTTAATTAAATTATCTCAGAAGTCATTTTTCCATTATACTTTATTCTACTAATAAATGCTAAACTTATATGTCAGATCCCATGCTTGGAGCCAGAGGCTACAACGATGAATAATACATGTCCTTTACCTCTTACAGGTTAATAGGAGAGTAGATTCAGAGTTCGAAGCAAGTCTAAGTAAGACTTGTAAGTCATCTAGTCTCACCTCTTCCTTTTTAATAGATGATGCAACTGAGACATAATATGCCCATGGTTACATAGATTGTAAGCAGCAGACCTAGTGTCCAAATTTAGGTGTTTTGACTCCAAATCTAGGACTTTTTACATTGAATCAATAACACATGACAAATGCCTAATTCTAATACAAAATAGAATGTGGTAGTTCTCTGAGAAGGTAGGGATCCCAAAGCTCTTCTAGTGAAACTTATACCCGATTAGAAACTATGAACAAATGATAATCCAGGCTCTGCTTGAAGACCTCCAGTGATATGGGACTCCCTAACTTCCAAAGAAGCCCATCCCATTTTGGGGGGTAGCTACACTTGTTAGGAAGCTTTCCTTTATATTTAGTTGAAATTTTCTCTAGTTCTTTAGTTTTGCCCTCAATGACCGAGCTCCATCCAACTCCAAGCTAATCTGCCACTATGGCTCTTTAAAAATATATAAAAATTTGTCATGTTTCTCCTTCATTTTTACCTAAGTATCACTTATTCTTTCTACTAATTCAATTTATTAAGCCTCTACTAATAGACTCGTATAGAACCTAAGCTGCTCCCTGCTGTTGTCAGTCCCTTGGAGAGTGTCCCCATTACTCTTGCCCTGAAGGAAAGGGGACTGACTATTTGAAATGCTTCACTCAGGTATAGAGTTACACCTGGCCTAGACTTTATGCCCACCTATACAACTACTATGGGCAAAGCAAACTGCTATGTGAAGGGTGCACAAAGCCAAAGTACGTTAGTCCCTTGCCTTAAGAAATGTATCCTCTTTGTGGGGGCTGTGACCATGCACAGACAAGTATGCACATTGCAATTGGAGGGAGGAGAGTACCTGTTCATGGGGGCAGGAGAGAAGGCATTGTGAAAAGCCAGCACCTGAACTGAGTCTTAAAGGAAAACAAGAAGGAGTCTAAGATTGAGAGGAGAATGAGGGAGGAAAGGCTGCATTAAAATATGGTGGCCAGAAATTCATCTAAGAAATAATCTTTGGGGATAGATAGGTGACACAGTGAATAGAGCACCAGTGCTGGACATAGGAGGAACTGAGTTCAATCCGGCCTCAGACACATGACATACTTACTTAATGTGTGACGTTGGGCAAGTCACTTAACCCCAATTACCCAATTACTCCCTCCAAAAAGAAAGAAAGAAAGAATCTTCTTGGACTGGAATGTAGAGTATCTGAAGAGAAATAGTTTAAGGTGAGACTAGAAAGGCAAGCAGGAATAAAATTTGTATTTTGAACTAGATGCAATGAAGAGCCACTGATGATTTGTGAGCAATACAGAGTCACCACCAGACCTGTGCCTTACAGAGTATTTTGGCAGTTACATAGAGGATAGATCAGAAAAGGGAGAGACTGTAAACAAGGAGACTAATAAGGAGGCTCTTAAAATTGTCCACGTGAGAGATGGAAAAGGCTTTCGCTATGACCGGTAGTCTCTCTAGGGAAGAGTGCTAGCTGGTGCAGTGGATAAGAGTACCAGGCCTGAAATCAGAAAGACCTGAATTCAAATCCAGCCTTAGACACTTACTAGTTGTGTGTTTCTGAGCAAGTCACTTAACTGTTTGCCTCAGTTTCCTCATCTGTAAAATGAGGTGGAGAGGGAAATTGTCAACCATTCTAGTATCTTTTCTAAGAAAATCCCAAATGCTTGCAAATAAAACATCAGTCTTGACTGAAAAGATTTATTTCTATATGTTCTTACCACCTCCTATTTTTAAGAAATCAACTCATTTCTTTACCTGGATGAAGTAAAATGCTTGTAACTGAAAAATAAAAATAAAATAGCCTAAACTTTCCCCTGTCCCACAGCAAATGAATTAAAAGTAGAAAATCCCTCACATTATAGGGTAATGATCTAGAGCCAGAAAGGACCTGAGTGGCCATTTAGTTCATCTCCTCATTTTATGAGTGAGGCCCCAGGGAGGTTAAGTGACTTGGCCAAATTCATACAGAAGAGGAATTGGAGTCAAGCGCCTCCTACTTCAGGGCCAGCTGTCTTACCACTGCACTCACCTGCTGTAGAAAATAGAGCTAGTTACCTACCCTTCTCTACTATTACTTTAGAAGGTATTACCCAAATAGCAGCTCACCTATTAAACTGTTGAACAAAAAGCTAATCCCTGGGGGGGAAAGTCCAAATAAAAAAATGATCAAAAAGAAATTCATAGAGAAAAGTATGACTTATCTGGTCATTCTCTTGAATCTGCCTAGAGCTTTCTTTGTATTTCTCAAAGTGTCCCATTACCCAACCAGAACATTGTGACATCACCACTCAATGGAAGTTAGAATGCAGAGTGAGATAAGTTTGAATCAATCAAAAGACTATTTTATATCCAGTGATTTCTTTTTTTAAATTAATTTCACAAAATTATGTTTGGGACATAATATGTTTGGATTTAAAGAAGGAACATATTTGAAGTTCAAAGTTCTCAGTCTTTTGTAGAAAATATTAATAATAATTAAATCATAATGTTTTTCAGTTTTCAAATTTGTTTAGTTCTGTATATCTGTTGGGTAATAACAATAGAAATAGTAATTTAAAAAATAATCAGAAATCATAGGTTTATGCTTTAAAAGAGTCTTGTTCATACACATGCCCCTACTTTTTCTTCAGAAAAAAGTACCAATTAATTCATTGGAATTTTAAAGCTACTTAGTACTATTTTGTTGTTGTTATTGTCGTTTCGTCATTTAAGTCATATTTGACTCTGTGACCCAATTTCGAATTTTCTTGGCAAAGATACTGTAGTGGTTTGCCATTTCCTTCTCTAGCTCATTTTACAGATGAAGAAATGAAGCAAACAGGGTTAAGCAACTTGACCAGTGTCATACAGCTAGTAATTATCTGAGGCTAGATTTGAATTCAGGAAGAGAAGCCTTCCTCTCTCAGGCTTGGCATTTTATTCACTGTGCCACTTAGCTGCTACACTTAGACCTAAAATACCTATAAAAAGATAGTTGTCTCATAAAAGATAATCAAACTTCTCCAATAAAATCTATTATTCACTTCAAGTGTAAATTCAAAGATAAAATGAGAAAATGACGCCAGGTGTGAAGAGAGTCAGCTTTAGAGTTCTAAACGTCTTATCAGCTGTCACCAAAAGACCACCTTTCATCGTGTTATTTTTATCAATAGAGAGTCTTGGGTCAGGCAACATTGGCAATCTCTAGTGACACCGAGATCAGAAGAAACAATGAAGTCAGAGTAGCTGATATGAGTAAAGCTTTGCAATGATTTGTTGTCGTTTAGTCATTCTGTCATGTCTCATTCTTTGTAACATGCTAGAACTGTCCATGAGGTTTCTTGCAAAGATACTGGAGGCAGCTTGCCATTTGTTTCTCTAGTGGATTAAGGCAAACAGAAGTTAAGTGACTTACCCAGGGTCACACAGCTAGTAAGCGTCTGAAGACATATTTGAACTCAGGTCTTTCTGATTCCAGGTCTAGCACTCTATCCACTGAGGCATCAAGCCACCTCTCAGCTCTCTAATGACAACTTCAACTAATTCAATGTCATTCTAAATGTACAATGCTTATGGATAGATATAGAATGCACATTTTAAAAATTCTTATTTTTATTAATGCTTTTTGTTTTCATATAAAGTTCATTTCCAAATATCTCTCTTCCTCTGTTACTCAGTGAACCATTTTTTGTAAGATTAAAAATGAAAAGAGTAGGAAAAAAATTCAGCAAAATTAATTTAGAGCTAGAAAGGACCTCAGTGACCATCTAGCCCATCTCCCTCATTTCACAGATGAAATCCAGGGAGGAGGAGTGACTTGTACAAGGTCATCTCATCAGAGTGAGATTTGAATCTGGGTCCTTTGGCTAGAGTCAATATTCTTTTCACTGCATCAAGGAGGTACCTCCATTCATTTCTTATTACACTGACAAATATTTTATATTTGCTACCTCATCCAGGTATCTCCATGACTTAAAACAGAAGCTGATGTGACTTTATCAGGGCAAATGACATTAACATAGAGGCATTGACACTTGCTTTGCCCCTGTGCCCCAAGCATCATGGGAACCTTCTGATTCACAGCTGAAATCTTCTATGTGTATTGTTTTACACACAAAGCCTTACTTTTCTGCTCATATCTTTAGAGCTTTGTACATAATGAACAATAAATATTTTATTTTTTCATTCACAAGGACAGCCTTAATGACATTTGTGTTGAGCCTATGCATTGAATTGGGAAGAATTTCTTCTTCTAAGAGATGGTGTGAGCAAAGTTACAGTGACAGGAAAATGTAGTAAACCCAGGGAATGGTGCTTAGTTACATTTGATTAGAAGAGCAGAGAGTACATAGAGAGTAGAGTGAAATGACTAGAAAGATAGTTTGAAGCTAGGTTTTTGCGGTATTGAATGCTAAGTGAAGGAATTGAGTTTTTACTTACTAGGTAGTGGGGTTCTAGTGAAAGGTTTTTGAGTACAGGAGTAATAATCAAATGTTAACATTCAAAAATTAACTTGGATTGTTGGTTAAGATGGTGATGTAAAAGTGCCTGGTAGAGCCTACCTCTCCCAGAAAAGCTCTGGCAAGGATTTAAAAGGGCATATGATGGAACAAGCACCAAACAAAAATACTAGTAATTTCTTTCACTCAGTCCAGGAGTGTATGAGAGGATGGCTAGAAGCCTGTGGGGACCAGAGTAGAAGGCATGGGGGAGGTGGAAGCCCATATGAGCTCTATGGTAAATGGGACCTGAAACCAAGGGGATATAGGCCCTGGTCTGTTAGAACACCAAGAGAGGGAAGAGCCAGGCTCTGAGAGGTGTCTGTGTGGGAAGGTAAGTCACCTGACGTATGCCTCAATGTGCTCCAAAAGGCCCAAGGCTTGTACTACTGCGGGAGCCACAGCAGGAGACAAAACCAGCACAGCACCAGGCATTCCATATGCCAGTATCTCTCCAAGAACCCTGAAGCCAGCATTCTGGTAAAAGACCTTGCAGCATGCAGAGCCAAGTCACCTAGGGGCCTTCGGAGATTCTGTGAGTATCATCTCCAATCAGGGGAAGGACTTAACTCGAGTTTAGGGATTATGTTCAAAGAGGAATACCAATGCCCAGCTAAACTACCAAGGAGAATAAGGAAGAAGCGAGGGTGCAGTCCTAGTCACCCCATACAGCAGCTTCCAACCTCCAGAGGTTGTATGTAATAGAGTGTGCCTACCCTGTCCAGCAGTATAAGAAGCAGATGCCCTGACCCTGGCACAAAGTACCCATCTGGCATCAAAGATTGGAAATATGAGGAAAGAGAATAAATTTCTGCATGAAATGAAAAATAGGGTTAGGACATAAAACCAGAAGAGGGTAACAAAAAAGTACAAGTCAAGGCTCAGAAAACAATGGCTACAAGAATGCAAAGAATGGCCAGAAGAATTAACTCAAACAATAGCAAGTGAAGTCAAGAATGCAATTGGAGATATTAAGAGAAAAAATGGAAGGAAAATAAATAGCTTAGCATAGAAGGTAGGCAACAAAATCTTAGTATTGGACACCATGAAGAATGGAATGAAGTAAACAGAACTCAGTGATTCCAGGATACAACAAGAAATAATAGAATAGTCAAAAGACTGATAAATTAAAAGAATATGTGATGTCTTTTATTAAAAAAAAACTACTGAAATGGAAAGTACATCAAAGAGAGACAATTTAAAATCATTAGACGCCTTAAAAATCTTGAGCAAGGAAAAGATCTGGATACCATATTTTAAGAAAAAATGAAAGGAGATTGCCCAAATCCATTAGAACTAGAAAAAAAGAAAACCAGAAAATTAGAAGGAATTCATCGATCATACCATTCCTTCTCTTTTTCTACAATTTTTTTTAAAGAGAAGGGTGGAAGCAAGGATAGGAAAAAGTATAAAAGGTATGATGGAGAGAAAAACACAATTAATAATCATGTGAATGCTATTAGGAATGCTATTAGGAATGCTATATTACCCATAAAATAGAGGAAGACATTTAAGTAGATTAGAAAGCAGACTTTAACAATAAACAAACTTGAAACATAAAAAAATTCACACAGTTAAAATGAGGGGCTGAAATAACAATAATTATAATAGCACTTGTGTAGTGCTTGCTGTGTGCCAGGGACTGTGCTAAGCATTTTGCAACTATCATCTCATTAGATAAGATAGATGGACAATTACTAAAGGGGAATTGAAAAAAATACATATTTCTCAGCTAAATATGACACCTTTACCAAAACTGATTTACAGAAAAACATAAATATTAAACTCCCCCCTTTACTTACCACAAAGCTATTTATTATGACTTTTTATAATCAATATGATCAATTATAATTGATTCAAAACCAATTTTAATTTATAATCAATAAAAGGTATTGGAAAAGAGGATTAAAACCTAAATGAAGACTAAACAATATGATCCTAAAGAAGATGTGGATCAAAGAACAAATCATGGAAAGAACAGATAATTTAATCAAAGATGATACAAACCTACCAAAATTTTGGGGATGAAGCCAAAGCATCTATTAGGGGAAAATCCATAACTCTGAACATTTTCATCAATAAAAGAGAAGAATAACAGATCAACCAATTGAACTTACAACTCAAAAACAAATATGATATTGATACTTAAGTCATGAATAGACAAAGCAGAGAAAGAAAATTGTAGATCAATGAACAGCTCTAATGAACATTGATGTAAAAAACAGAATAAAATATTAGCAAAAGACGACATTCTATTTAAATAAGAAAACATAAAAAAACCAATTCTATTAAAAAAAACCTATAGAACAGAAGCAATATCTGGAAGTTCACTCACTAAGACACAAGACAGGAGTAACATGAAAATAACTACAAAACACTCTAAAGAGATAAAGGAAGAAAAATAAGTAGAGAGCTATTATTTGTTCCAATTTGGTCCTTGGAAATGTGATAAAATGATAGTACTATGTCAATTATTTCATAAATTCACTTCAATGCCAATTAAGCTGTCAAAGGGTTACCTAACAGATCTGGGAGAAATAAAATTCATCTATAGAACAAAAGCTCAAGTATCTCAAGGAAATTATGAAAACCGTTGGAAGGGAGGAGACCTGGCAGTAGCATATTTCCAACAATACTACAAAGAAGTAATCATACTTAGGTGCTGAATAATTTTTAAAAAATTGATCAATGTGACAGATTAGGTATATAAGATCCAGAAGCAATCATAAAAACCAAGTAAACCAACTACCAGGATTCACTGTTTGACAAAAACTACCGGGAAAGATGGATATCAGTCTGATAGAAGTTAAATTTAGACTAACATCTCACATCATATGTGCCATAATAAGTTACAAATGGATAAATAATCTAGATATGAAAGATATCATAAACAAATTCGAAGAGAAAAGGCAGTATCTATCACAACTATAGTTAGAGGGAAAATTCTTAACCAAATAAGGGATAGAGAAAATCACAGAAGGGAACATGAACAATTCTGATTACATAAAAATGAAAAGTTTTTTGCACAATTCTAGTTAGAATTAGAAAAGAAATAATTAACTGGGAAAAAGATCTTTTTTGCAATTTCTCTGATAAAGGCCTAATACCAAAAACATATAATGAATTGGTTCAAGCACATAAAAAATGAGAGCCGTTAACGAACAGATAAATGGTCAAAGGATATGAACAGATAGTTTTTAAAAATTCAAGCTATCAACAACTACATGAAAAACGTTTCAATGATAAGAGAAATGCAATTTAAGACAAATCTAAGATTCCATCTAATATTCAAAAGATTTGTGAACAATGACAAAAAAGGAAATGACAAGTGTCGGGAGGGATGTGGGTGGACAGGCATACTAGCACACTGTTGGTGGTGCTATTAACTGGTTCTTCTAATTGTGGAAATCAATATTCAAAGTTAAATTAGAATGGACAGAATAATAGTAATAGCTAACACTTATCTATTGTTTACTAAGCACTTCGTAATTATTAGGTCATTTATTACTCATAACAACTCTGGGAGTTATGTGCTGTCATTGTCTTCATTTTATGCTCTGAAGGAAACAGAGATGAAGTAGCCTGCCCAGAGTCACACAACTAGTAAATATTTGAGTTCAGATTTGAATTCGGGTCTTCTGGACTACAGGCCTAGCCCTCAAGTCACTACATTAGAAAGTCACTCCACGTGAATATTCAACCAATGTGGGGGTTAGCAGAAGATGGAGTAGGAGGCAAGACCAAGATCTAGGTGGGGAATTCATTAATGAAGGAAGGAACATGTCCCACAGTCTAGCAGACCATATTAACGGTGATGGGGAGATGTTTGAAGAATTGTTGGAAGTTACCTTCAGACACATAAAGGTTGCTGACTTAAGTCGAAAAGTAGTCTGAAAACAGCAAAGAGTGGGGCAGAAGACTACGTGGGTATGTTCTTCTTCCGTTGAGACTCTAGGATTGTGGTTAGAGCGAGCAGTCTCTACTGGACAGGATTCCCAAGGATGTCTCTTAGGGGGTAGCCAGGTATCTGTTATTGCCCGGGGTTAGAGAAAATTCCACTCTCCAAAGATTCCAGGTCATCACTCCTTTAAGACTCCTTAGTGTCTGCACTGACCACACTTGAATATTTCATTAAAAGGAATCTTTGAACTGTTTGACAATGTCACATGACAACGTATCTTGGTAATGGCCAACCTCATAGCTGAGTGTCACTATGATCTAGACAGTTTTCTTTCATATTTTCCCATTTTTCTGTTCAATTCAACTCAGTTGAATACTTTAAGTATTCTGTGACTACCTCCTTTTAAATATGGTTTTGGATCTACTTGTATCTGTCCCTATCAAATCCTTCCATTTCATTTTTGTTTTTTAATCATTCCCTATATTTATTTTATTTCATTTAAGTTCTTTTGATGTCTTTTGTTTTTAAACCAGCCATTCCTGCAAAATATCAGTCCAATACTGAATCTTCCATTGTAAGAGAAAAATTGTTAAGCACAACAAAGTGACACAATGAATAGATTTAACAGTGCCACAGCCCTCCACCTCTCTCCCCAAAGGAGGGATACATCTTTTAACATCTGTTCTCTGAAGTTGAGCTTGGTTTCCGTAATTAATCAGAGTATATAATGCTTCTGCACCTTCTACTTGCAAGCTCTTCTGGTTATAGCAATACCTGTTGAATTTAACTCACCTGCAGTTTTGATACTAACCTATGGGGCCCTTATTAGCTGCTCAAAATGGATTTCCATTAGCACAGTTTTTATTTCTCCTTGACAGTCTTCACACCAGTCACTAACCCATTAATCCAATCACTCCCTGCCGTAACTGTCATCCATACTGGGCTCTGACAAGTTTAAGAATGTAAGGAAATTCCAAAGGGCAGAATGTAAAAAAAAAAAACTATTGGGGAGGAAGGGGAAGATGGGTAGAACTTGCCTGGAAATAATGGAAATGCACAAGATAAGAAGGAGACAACAGGAAGAGATAGCAGAGGAAAAATACGTTTTGCCTAGAGCCTCAAATAATATAGTCTTGAAGTTCCTGTTGGAAAGAGAATGCTAGTAACGAGAGACAGGAAAGCAGACAAAAAGAGACCAAATCAGCAGGAGACAGAGATGGAAAGATAGGGGGAGGAGAGAGAGACAGAGAGACAGAGAGAGAGACAGAGAGACAAAGAGAGAGACAGACAGACAGAGAGATAGACAGACAGACAGAAACAGAAACAGAGAGAGAGACTGAGCAGGGTTTGGTTCATAGCTAAGCTTTTACAAGTTTTTTTCAGACCTTGAGAAACAGAAGGAGAGTGTACTATCACGTTTCCTTGCAGTCTCACATTTCAGAGTGCTTATGGAGTTTTTCTTATGGCAGGCATATATACACTTTCTGGTAGGGAATTATAATCAATTTTTTCACAGATTAACTTCAATGTTTCTAAGACTACTGTGTTTTTAATCTGGACTTAAAAATATTTCTTTACAAACTGCTGAACCCTAGGAGAAGAACAATTCTAAACAGATAAACATGTGCCCAATTTAATAGATGTGGTTTCTCCCAGGATTCATTTTAGCAAGTCCTCTTCTCAGGAATACCACAAGGTAGCTTTGGTCTTAGAAAATAATTTTTTAAAAAAGATGAATGAGCCCCCTCTGGTGTCCATGGTTGTAAACTGCAATTTGTCTTTCAACAAAGCAGGTAAGGACTTAACTTGGCGAATGTGTTTCTAAAAAATGCTAAATAGGTTTTTCTATAATTTTTATAGAATTCTCAATTGAATAATATTTAATTGAATTAGGAGGAAGTTACTACTAAGAAGAACCTTGCAATGAATTATTTTCTAAAGTGAAGAAAGTTTTTGTAACATGAAAGATCGAAATTCAATTGAGGATCTACTATGTGGAGAACACTGTTACAAAAGTTAGATTAAGGATTGTTAATCTAAGGGCTGTGAGTTCATTTTAAAAATTACCTAATAAAATTTAAAAGCTCATCAAAGTTTAATAAATATATTTCACTATAATTGGTTCCTATATAATCCTATTTTTTTCATTCAAAACTTTATTGTTAGGAGTCCATAGTATTTTTTTAATCGGACTGCTAAAGTGGTCGATGACACACAAAAAGAGGTTTAAATCCTTGGTCTAAATAAAGTGTGGACACTACCCTTGTGGAGTTTAGTTACCACTTACAGTTTTTGTAACAAAATCTAGCGAATGATATTTCATGTATTTGTCTTATTTTCCAAGTGTGTGTAGCATATATCAAATGTTTAATAAGTGCTCTATTCTATTCCTTCTCTTTCTCTACCCACCCCCATTCTCTCCCTCTCTTCCTCCCTTCTTCATAATTTCTTTGTCTCTGTGTCTTTTTGTCTCCCTCTACCTACCTACATTGGAAGTTTCTTGGACATAAGGCCTCTCTGTCTCTTCTATTTCCTTGATGACCCCAATAATCTTATCATGTACAGAGAATAAGCACTTAATACATATTAATTAATAAAGTAAATTAAGTCATCAAACGTAACCCCTTTTCTCTGGGTTTATTTGATGCATGAATCTTTTGGACTTCTGTATATTAGGCTTCTGATAGCAAAGCACCCCTGCAAGGAAGAATGCTAAGTGTTATCTATTAGGAAAGCTAACGCAAATAAGGGGTAGTACGTGCTAGCTGAACTTGGGTTCCAGTCCTGCCTCTGCTACACATTGTCATTTACTTTCTCGCTGTTCCCAGTCAGCTGATGCAGAGAAGGTGCAGATCTGCTTGGGTGGAGGGAGTTTCTCACTGGGATCATCCCTTACTGATGATAGAACTGGTTAAAAAAAATACATGTAAAAGAAACAAAAAGAGAGACGACTACCAGGTATTAAGAAATGTGTGCCCTGTATGTGGGGAGACAAATGACAAGATAAGATTCTCAAAAGCTATTAGAAAGCTTACAAAAATGGAGACAGAGAGGGAAAGATATAGATATATAGAAATATCTCTATAGCTTGTTTTTAGAAAAAAATTGGAGCAGGAAGCAATTATAAAGAATCTTTTATTTTGTGCTTTTTCTTACTACCACACTATTGATAACTACAGGGTGTCCCAAAAGTCTTAGTGTAACTTAAAACTTCACTAAGACCTTTGGGACCCACAGTATATCTAACATAGTGCATACTCAGTGCCTTGGGCATATTCAATTTTGCTGAATTTGATGATGATGATGGATTTTCATTAGCACAATTTTTATTTCTCCTTGACAGTCTTCACACCAGTCAGTAGCCCATTAATCCGATCACTTCCTGCCATAACTGTCATCCATACTGGGCTCTTATCTTTAGAGAATTAGTACTTGACTTGGCACAAATTCACTTAATTTCTCTATAAGACCCCCTTCTCACTTGACTCTCCTATCTCTCTATATAAGATAGGTATTCAGCTAACTAATACCTGACACCAATGTGCCTTATAAAGATATTATGATGGTTAATGGAAAGAAATCTAAAAAAGGTTTCACATCAGTTGACCTTCCTAGAGTCCTAGAACAAGTTTTTCCTTTATTCCATGACTCAAAGATTAAGACTCTTTAAGGCTACTTTGAATAATCACAGAGAGCTTTGCAGAGGAGCACTCTCATTTGACTTCCTCTTATTCAAATTGCCTGTCCTTACGGAAGGTTAATAAGGACATAATAATAACAGCTAGCTTTTATATAGTTCCTACTATGTTCTGGTCCCTCTGCTTAGCTCTTTAGGTAGGACATAAACGTGAGTTCTAAAAAAATATAAGTAAATTTTGGAAATTATGCTAATGATATTAGAATATTGTTCATACTCTCTTGGCAACTAGGTAGCCCACTGGATAGAGTCAGGGAGATTTCTCTTCCTGATTTCAAATTTGGCCTCAGACACTTACTAGCTGTGTGACCCTAAGCCTCAGTTCCTCATCTGTAAAATGAGTTGAAGAACCATGGCAAACCATTTCCGTATCTTTGCAAAGAACACCTCGAATGGGGTCACAGAGAATTGAACATGACTGAAAATTACTTAACAACAACATTCATACCCTGACCTAGAGATCTCACTGCTAAGAAAATCCTCTAAGGAGACAAAAAAGCAGAAAGATTCCTTTTGTACTAAAACATTTATAGCAGCATTAAATGCAGTAGCAAAGAACTAGGAAAAAAAAAACCCCACAGTGTCCATTGGTTTGGGGCACATGAATGTAATGAAATACTAATGTGCTACAAAAACGGATGGAAATGAAGAATATAGAGAAGCATA
This sequence comes from Petaurus breviceps papuanus, assembly GCF_028583685.1. NCBI lineage: Eukaryota > Metazoa > Chordata > Mammalia > Diprotodontia > Petauridae > Petaurus > Petaurus breviceps. The sequence continues at coordinate 5,683,980 of NW_027185653.1, forward strand.
GGAAAATTTATATGAACTGATGCAAAGTACACATAACCAGGAAAACAATACACAATGTGTACACTAATGTAAATGGGGGAAAAAATTGGAACTGAATATTGTGAAATTATAATAACCAAGCTTAACCTTAAAGAAGATGTAAGAATGTATTCCCTTCTCTAAAAAAGAAACCCAAACTTTTTTTATTATTATGAACTTGACAAAAATGAACAAATATGAACATTTACCTATTAGAATGAATAGGAAAAAATGACTGCATATATAACCCAAACCTCAAAGCATAATGTATGGGACTATCTCCTCATTGGTGGAAACTGATTATTCAATTTCCCAAATGTGTGAAAGATGAGGTTGTTTAGAGCCAGAGGGAGAAGAGATGCTAGTTTTCTGGATTCTAGTTTTGAGAGAGAATACATGTGTTTTCAACCTCTCTTCAGGTACCTGAAGGGAGAAAGCCTTTGGGAAGAAGCCAACATGCAGAAAAGCTGGCACTTAGACCATGGCCCTATTCCCAGCTTACTACAGTTTGAGGAATTTCCCCCCGGGTAATATCTAAGACTCTCTTGGTTGAGCTATTTTCTCACTACCAGTGAGAGATTTCATTCTCTTTTGTGTATTATCTGGTATTTATTCTCATATGTATATTTGCTGTATATTTCTTTGCTATTTCTTTGAATAAATGTGTTTATTTGCTATGTTTTTCATTGTGGAATTGGCATCTGGTGAAGAGGCAGTAAAATCCTGAATATATAGATTGGGATTCTTCTCCCTCATTAAGGGATAGCTATTAGGAACACACCTTAACTTAAACATTATTTCCCCTCATTGGTTTGTGTGAAGGTCACATGACCTCAGCACAATGGAATTGGTTCTACATGGAAGCAGACATAAATGTATGAAAGCTGTAGATAGCTGGTTTTCTTTTTCATTCTTAGCACTGAATTTATAGGAAGATGAACAGTACTTCATAACAAGAACATAGTGAATAATAATACAATAAAACATCTACCAGGTAGTTGTCATTAATTTATTAAACATTAAAATTTCCTCAGAAAGTACAGAAGCTATTTCAACCCAGGAGTTCTTGGAAATGCATCATTTGAATTTGTTTGATTTCTCATTTCTACTTACTTTTGAGTTAGTAAAGGATCATGGGACTCAAAGCATAGAGGATGGACTTGGGATCTTAGCTAAGCCCAAGAAATACAAAACTTGGTCCTTACAATCCTGTCACTGGTAGGGAACTTAGAACCCTTCTAATTTTAGCCAATCTATCATGGAGCAGAGAAAATGGGCTCAACATCTGTCACAGCAAACCTCTGATTTTGACTTAAAAAAATACACAGATATATACCCCTACCCAATCTCTGCATCTCTTTTCACTTTCCATCAAAACCTCCAGCCAAATCTTCCTACTTTGGTTAATAGGGTATGGGGGCAGACTACATATATTAGAAAACCAGTGTGTGTGTGTGTGTGTGTGTGTGTGTGTGTGTGTGTGTGTGTGTACATTCTACCCCAATAGTCTCTTTCTTCTGTGACATGAAAAGGAAGGTTCATTATCAGTGCTGTATAAATGTTAGTTATCACTATATATATATAAAACCTTCTCCAGGGTCAGAAGACATCACAACCTTTGTGACCCATTGCCTTGTTCCAAAGTAACAAAAGATGTGTTGAAAAACAAGCCTCCCCTAAGCGAGCTTGCCCATTAAGGGGCAGGGAAGATCTTCAAATGCCCCTATCATTACACCAACATCAAAAGAGTATCAGAGAGGCATGAGGGTCATGTACTTGTCATCTCTCACCCTCACAATATGACCAACCCATCTTCTCTTTATGTCCCATAATCCTTTGCTGTCATTCTTTTTTTTAAATTTATTTTATTCTGAACTTAAGAAATAAAAGAAGCATTTCTATAACAGTAGAATGAAAAAGATAATTGTGCATGAAACTGAAAATCTATTATGTGCAATGTGCTCTTCTATTTAAATTTAAAATAGTTATCATGTCACTTTTTTCTTCCCTCTTCTCCAGCTCCTGCCTTCAAGATGGCTACCATTAGATACATATATGTGTGTGCTTAATATGTAAAATTATTGTATGCACTTTTATTTTCACTTCTTTCTCTAGATGCAGATGGCAGATTCTTTCATATGTTAAAATAAAGTACAACTATTTTACAATTTTAAAAAATAAAGCAAAAGTTCTGTAAAAACAGAAATAACCCCATTTAATGACCCACTGACAAAAATAAGATGGTTCATCAAACAGGGAGATGTAGGTTTACCCAAAGTATTCATTCATCGCTTGGATGGAGAAAAGCCAGTGCAGAGACCAGGCAGACTTTTCAGTTCTGAGGGCTTCTACTTGTTCCTATTTTCTAGGTTTTTTTTTTTATTTTTATAAATATCATTTTATTTTATTATTTTTTGCTTTAATTTTTTGAGGGCAATTGGGGTTAAGTGACTTGCCCAAAGTCACATGGCTAGTTTGTGTGTTAAGTGTCTGAGGCTGGATTTGAACTCAGATCCTCCTGACTCCAGGGCCGGTGCTCTATTCACTGCGCCACCTAGCAGCCCCCATGTTCCTATTTTCAAATGACATTGTATGGATTGCATTAAGCCCCCAAACACTGCATAGCTTTCTGGAAGAGATGTTTCATTTCTTTAAAAATTTGTCCTGTGTCTTCATTCCATACAGGAAAAATGAAATGGGTGGAAAATTGTCCAAAAAAAAATGTCCAAAATTCAACATACATCTGAATGGACACTCTGTAGAACTTATCTAACTGTATGTATGTCTGGAACAAATTACACAGATGTACAAGCTGAACCTGGAGTTGAAATGGAAGAGAGTAAATCGGATTGCTTTCAGTAAATTACAAAACAATTTTACTGAGTCCACATTTTCCATGACAGCAAAGATTCATTTTTTCAATACAAACATTACCAATGTTGCTGCATGGCAGTGAAACCCGTAACACCGCTGACTTCAAAGAATTAAAGATGAGCTTTTTCTCTCTCTATTTTTTTATTCTCTAATCAGTGGGAACATACATTTTTTTCCACTATCTTTACTACCATAATGAGTGCTACTACCAAATTTTTGATATCTACAGGATCTGTTTCTATTTTTCCTTTCATAAATACTTAATAATAATTACATTTAGTTATGCATTGGTGTTTGTGTATTCTAATCTAATACTGAGTATTGTCTATTTTATATTTAGTATTGCTTGAAAGACTAAAGATAATTAAAATGTTGTCTTTAGTGGTAAAGAAACATATCTAGTAAAAAAGATTTCAGTTAACCATTTCTATGAGTACGTGAGTATTAAAACTTTGCCACTTGTAGAGAGAGTGAAATCCTCCAACCAACTATATTTTCAGTGGTTCCTAATATTATTAATTATTTACATAATTTAATTTATTGTACTCTGTCCTGACCAGACAGTTTTACTTGTAGTTTTATTTTTAGTTTCGGATACAGTAGTTTAGGAAGGACACTGATAAGCTGGAGAGCACCCAGAGAAGGGCGATAAGGATGAAACAACCTCGAGTCCATGCTATGACTGAAGGAAGGAATTGTCAAGAGAAGTAAAGAGAAGAGAAGGTTCAGGGAGTACATGATAGTTGTATTCAAATATGTGAGAGGTTAGATTTATTCTATTTGACTCAAGAGGGCAGAACTAATAAAGAACACGTAGAAGGTATAAACAGTTTGATGTCAAGAAAAGCTTTCCAAAAGATAAGCCTACCCACGAGTGGAATAAGGTGGTGGATACCTCATCAATAAAATCTTCAAGCAGAGCCTTGATGATCACTTGTCTGGTATATTACAGTGAAGATAGGGAGTCTGGAAGGTATAGGTTGGATTAGGGCATTTAGATGATGCAACAGATAGAGTGCCAGGGCTGGAGTCAGGAAGACTCATCTTCCTGAGTTCAAATCTGGCCTCAGACACTAGCTGTCCAACCCTAGGTAAGTCACTTAACCCTGTTTGCCTCAGTTTCCTCATCTGTAAAATGAGCTGGAGAAGGAAATGGCAAACTGCACCAGTATCTTTGCCAAGAAAATCCCAAACGGAGTCACAAAGAATTGAATGTGACTGAAATGACTGAACAATGAACAGGTTGGATTCAAAAGTTCCGAAGTCTCTTCTGATGTTAATATTCTGTGATTCTGAGGTATTTACCTACAATTCCGGTTCCCTTGAAATTACCATAATGCTAAATATGTGCACAAGTAGTTTTGCAGGGAATCGTTAACTTGGAATATTCAATTCAATGAATATTGGCTGTCCCTGTAACAGTACCTGTCTTTTGGAAAGAAAGGCAAAAATTAGGTTCATCCTCTTCAGGTGGTGAAGTGCTGAAGTAGCTATCAGGGACTACCTTCCCTATTGCCAGTCAGGACCTATTATTCCATACTTCTTGAATTTATAAAGATGAGTCCTTTATGTATAAACAGTGCACGCCTTTGGCACTCTTGACTCTCCAGATTCTGAAACTATTAAAAATAATCCAGATCTAACATTCAAAACACTCCTGCTTGCACCTCTCCATAGTAGTTCTATCTCTTTGCCAGATGCTGTAGATATGACATTTCCTAAATGAATGCCTGTAGTTAATGTCCAGTGGGTTGTTGGTAATTCAAAGTCACACAGAAAATCCAAGAAAATTCATTTCTTCTAGCCTTACAATATGGTCCTTTATTATGTCATGACATATTAAGGACCTCCCCATAGCATGATATATAGGAAAACAAAAATTTGAAGGATAGAATTAATAGTCCTTTTAAAATTTAACGAGAATGTTTTTTTCCCAATTAAATTATCGGAATATTTATTCCTTCAATTCATTCTTCCATTTTTGTCAGTTGCTTGTTTTATTTGTATACTTGTAATAATACAGGTCAGATCTATAGACTGAATACTATTACCAGTGACAAGGAAGAATAAGTGAGAACAATTGAGTTGGTTTTCTGCTTAAGCATACATGACAAAAGGTTAAGAGATTCTGTTTTCTGTGCTCTGTAAGTGACCATAATTACATTTGTATAAGTATGTTTGAAATCTATGTGTGTTTCATTTGAAATTTAAAAAAATATTTTATTTTTTTCTAATTAGATGTAAAAACAACATTTAACATTCAATTTTTTAAATGTTGATGTCCAAATTCTCTCCTTCCCTTCCTTCCCTAAGCCCTCCCTGATATGGCAAGCAATTTGATATAGTAGTTATACATGGACAGTCATGCAAAACATATTTCCACTTTAGTCATGTTGTGCAAGAAAACAAAGGCAAACTGCCCCCCCCCAATAAAGCAAATAAAAAATAATATGCTTCAATTTGTATTCAGAATCCATCAGTTCTTTCTCTGGAGGTGGATACTATTTTTCATCATAAATCCTTTGGAATTAACTAAGATCTTTACATTGCTGGAAATAGCTAAGTCATTCACAGTTGATCATCATACAATATTACCTTTACTATGTACAATGTTCTGCTTCTGCTCACTTTACTTTGCATCCGTTTCTGCAAATCTTTCCAGGTTTTTCTGAGAGTTCATCATTTCTTGTAGCACAATAACATTCCATCACAATCATATACTACAACTTGTTCAGCCATTTCCCAACTGATGAACATCCCCTCAATTTCCAATTCTTTGCCACCAGAAAAAAAAAGGGCTGCTAGAAATATTTTTGCATGTCTTTGCAATATCTTTGGGATAGAGACCTAGTTGGTGGCATTGCTTGGTGCATGATTTTAGAGCCTTTGGGCATAGTTTCAAATTGCTCTCCAGAATGATTGGATCATTTCACAACTCCATCAACAATGCATTGGGATGCCAATCTTTTCACATCCTCTGCAACATTTGTCATTTATGTGTGTATTTCAAATGGAAATGCAAGCATTATCTTGGTATTACCAAAGAAATCAGGATATTGGAGATGCATACTTACTTGCTAGTTTAGGCAGATTCCCAACATTTCTCCCCTCCTAAATTCTTTGGGGAATTGACTATAACCTGGGGACTAATGGGAAGGCTTTGATGTGACTAATAGATCTGGCCTCCCAGCCTATATAGACAGTTGGAACATCCCAAGGTCTGAGAAAGAATATGCCAGAACAAGAGTGGCTTGAGGAAAGAAGAGAGGGCCAATAGTCACCATGAGAAGTACCAGAATTAGGGACTGGGTGAATAGAAGCTATCAAGGAAAGCAATGCCAGCTTTGAAATCCTCAGCACTGAATTCCAGACCTGGGGCTTTGTGTGCTGATCATGAAAGTAGAGTGTTGGGATGAATACTGTCATTGAAACCCCGTTTGACTGGAGACCCAAAGTAATAATTTTTCCATTTCCCTTAATTCTAGAACCTTCCTTCTGTTAATTATTTCCCAAACTTATTTCTGTTTTATAAATTTTTCTTAGCCTGATGGCTTAGCTATGTCCGTTAAGTAGATAATTGTGAGAATGTCTGCATTTCTAAATTATTTGAATTCCTTCTCAAAAGGATTGGGACCATCAGGGGGCATGCTGGAGAGGAGTGAGATTTACATTAATACTATTTTATGAAAGTGGTTCTCTGGCTAGGGGCCCACAGCTGAATTAAATAGAATTATTGATTCATTTTTTTTTCACAACTCAGAATAAAGAAAGAAACTTATAGGGGTGGCCAGGTGGCTCAGCGAGTAAGAGTACCGGCTCCAGTGTTGGAATGACCTGGAGATTGAATCCTGGGCTCAGACACTCAGCACCACACCCAGAAATAACTGGCCGTGTAACCTTGAGCAAATTACTTAACCCCGATTGCTGAAAAAAAAAATAAACTTATACCATGCCTTCCAAGCAATAAAGGGATCACCAGTTATGCTAGGGTAAAGGTGGGAGTAACTAAAATGGGAAGGACCTTGAATCTAAGTTATAGGAAGATTGGCTGAAGAAACTGGTGATGTTTTGTGTGGAGAAATGAAAAAGTCTATTCAAACAAGGAAAGGGGGCAGTAGGAAACACTTGAATCTTGCTTTATCTGTATTTTCAAAGACAGGTTTAGAACACCTACACAGACTCACAGAAATAGTTTGATGTAGAAATACATTAAACTCAACAAGGAAATAGATGGGAACAGGGAGAAAAGAGAGAGAAGAATAAAAGGGAGGGTAGATTCAGGGAAGAATAAGTAATAAGCAAAGTCACAGTGGGGATTATGAAGAGAGGGTTTAAAAGTACACAAAGACATAAGAATCTGTAATTGAGATCTGGATAAAAGGAATAAAATAGGAAACAAAAGGGCAGAAGCAGATTACAGCAAACGTACAGCACCAGTGCTGAGCACACTCCTCTCCTGTCACCCTCTCTTTTAGTTGCATAATGTATAAAATGCTACCTACCAAGATGCACAAGGGGAAAACAGGAATATAACCACTAAAAAGTCCTTAAAGAAATATAGAACAGGGGCGGCTAGGTGGTGCAGTGAATAGATCACCAGCCCTGGAGTCAGGAGGACCTGAGTTCAAATGTGACCTCAGACACTTAACACTTCCTAGCCATGTGACCTTGGGCAAGTCACTTAACCCCTATTGCCCTGCCCTCCTCCCTCCAAAAACTAACAAAAAAAGAAATATAGAACCAAATAAATGGAAAGATATTAATTGTTCATGGCTGGACCACATTATAATTAAAAAAGACAACATTACATAAATCAATTTGCCTATTCAAACTGACAATGGATTACTCTATAGAACTGGAAAAAAATGATGATAATGAAATTCATCTGTAGGAATAAAAATATCAAGAATTTCAAAGAAAATAATGAAAAAATAATGAAAAGGGGGCCTAATTATGAGCAGACCTTAAAGTATACTACAAAACAATAACCATAAAAATACTTAGTACTGGTTAAAACAGAGAGAAGTTGGTAATTGGAACAGATTAGGTACACAACATACAGAAGCAAAAAAATCTAGTAACATAGTGTTCAATAAACCCCTGAACTTCTACTTACTGGAATAAGAACTTCCTGGTTGATAAAATTTCTGGAAAAAGTTTCAAACAGTCTGCAAGAAATTAGATTTAGACCAATACCTCACATCATACGCCAAGATAAGCTCCAATGGATATTTTACTTAGATTTAAAATCTCACATCATAAATTAATTTGAGGAGCAAGGAAGAAATTAGATCCTTGGGTAGAGGAAGAATTCATGACCAGTAATAAGGATTAAGAACAAGTGATTAAGTGGACTTCATGAAGCTGATTACATAAAATTAAAAAGTTTTTGCATAAACAAAACAGGGAAAGAGGAAAATGGTAAAAGTTCAGTATTGCAAGTTTATCTGGTAAAGGTCTCATTTCCAAGACATATAAGGCACTTACTCAAATTTATAAGAATAAGAGGCATGGGGTGGCTAGGTGGTACAGTGAATAGAGAGCACCAGCCCTGGAGTCAGGAGGACCTGAGTTCAAATGTGGCCTAAGACACTTAACACACACACACACACACACACACACACACACACACACACATCTAACCATGTGACCTTGGGCAAGTCACTTAACCCCAATTGCCCTATCCTCCCCCCTCCAAAAAAAAAAGAATAAGAGGCATGCAAACAATTTAGGTAAATGATCAAAGATATGAAGAGGCAATCCTTGACACAAGAAATGCAAGCTATCAATCAATAGCTATATAAGAAAATGCTTCAAATAACTAATAATTAAAGAAGTACAAATTACGGTAACTTTGAGGCTCTGCTTCATACCCATCAGACTGGCAAAGAAGCTAAAAAAAAGGAAAATGACAAGTGTGGGAAGGGCTTTGGGAAAACAGACACTAGTGCACAACTTGTGGAATTGTAAGTTGATCTGACCACTAAGGAAATCAGTTTGAACTTATGCCCTTAAAGTTATTAACTCTACTCTGTTGACTTCCAATCTGGCATCTCCAACTGCCTTTCAGACATCTCAAACTGGATGCACAGTAGGAATCTTTTTTTAAAAAATTTATTGTTTTCCCCAATTACATGTAAAAACAATTTTTAACATTCTCTTCTCAACTTTGAGTTTCAAATTTTCTTCCTCCTCCCATAGAGAAGGCAATTTGATATAGGCTATACATGCATAGTCATACAAAACACATTTCCATGTGAGTCATAATGTAAAAGAAAACACAGACAAAAAATCCCCAAGAAAAACAATGCCCTTTGGGCATAATTCCAAATTGCTTTCCAGGATGGTTGAATCAGCATACAACTTTACCAACAGTGCTAGTGTTTTAATTTTCCCACATCTCCTCCAACCTTTGTCATTTTCCATTCTGAGAGATATGGGGTGGTACCTCAGAGTTCTTTTAATTTCCTTTTCTCTAATCAGTAGTGATTTAGATATTTTTTTCATTTGACTATAGATAGCTTTGATTACTTGTCTGAAAACTGCCTGTTCATACCCTTTATCAATTCATACCAATTTATCATTTGAGGAATGGCTTTTATTTGATTTATAAATTTGACTCGGGTTTTTATATATTTGAAAAATGAGTTCTTTATCATAGAAACTTGCTGTAGTTTTTTTCACAGTAATGATCACCAGCTATGTATTTCCCTCCATCTTAATCCCCCCACCCTATTTATCCTACTTTTTCTGTCCTTTCGTCCTGTCCATTCTCTCTCTCTTTTTTTTAAAACAATCGGGGTTAAGTAACTTGCTCAAGGTTACACGGCCAGTTATTATTTCTGGGTGTGGTGCTGAGTATCTGAGCCCGGATTGTCCTGTCCTTTCTCAAAAGCTGTTTGCCTTTGCCAACCCGCTCTCTCTTCTATCAGTCCCACCCACTTCTCTCATCGTCTTCCTCTACTGCTTTCCTGTATGGTAAGATAGATTTCTATACCCAGCTCAGTGTATATGTTATTCTAATGAGAGTAAGGTTCCCATGTTCCCCTCCCCCTTCCTCCATGTTCCCCTCCACTGTAAAATCTTTTTTGGATCTCTTTTATGTCAGCTAATTTATCCCATTCTACCTCTCCCTTTCCTCTTCTCCCAGTGCACTCCTTTTTCTCACTTCTTAATTTAATTTGTTAGATAACGAACCCATCACATTCAACACACCTATGCTTTCTGCCTATGTATACTTCCTCTAACTGCCCTAGTAAGAAGAAAGATTTTAGGATTTACAAGTATCATTTTTCCCATGTAAGAATGTAAACAGTTTAACCTTATTGAATCCCTTATGATTTCTCTTTTTCTGTTCACTTTTTTAATACTTCTTTTGAGTCTTGTATTTGAAAGTCAAATTTTCTATTCAGCTCTAGTTTTTTCATCAGAAATGTCTGAAAGTTTGCTATTTCATTAGATATCCATTCCTCCCCCTTCCAAGGATTATACCCAGTTTTGCTGGGTCATAATCCTAGCTCTTTTGCCTTCCAGAATATTATATTCCAAGCCCTCTGATCCTTTAATATAGAAACTGTTAAATAGTGTGTTATCCTGACTGTGGCTCCACCATACTTGAATTGTTTCTTCCTGGCTGCTTGCAAATTTTCTCCTTGACCGGAGAACTCTGGAATTTGGCTATAATATTCCTGAGAGTTTTCATTTTGGGATCTTCTTCAGGAGATGATCAGTGGATTCTTTCAATTTCTATTTTAACCTCTCCTTCTTGAACATCAGGGCACTTTTCCTTGACAATTTCTTAGAAGGTGATGTTTAGGCTCTTTTTTAAATCATGGCTTTCAGATAAGTCCAATAATTCTTTAAGTATCTCTCTTGGATACATCTTCCAGGTCAGTTGTTCTTCCAATGAGATATTTCACATGTTTTCTATTTTTTCACTCTTTTGATGTAGTGTTTTGATGTCTGGTAAAGTCATCAGTTTCCACTTGCCCAATTCTAGTTTGGAAGGAATTTTTTTCTTCGGTGGGCTTTTGGGCCTCCTTTTCCATTTGGCTACTTTGATTTTTGAGGTATTCTCTCTTTTTGTGCCTCTTACCATTTTCTAAGCTACTGTTGTCTCCAGGATTTTTTTGTGCCTCCTTTACGAAGTTGTCGACTCTTTTTCACGGTTTTCTTTCATCATTCTCATTTCTCTTCCCAATTTTTCCTCGACTCCTCTTACTTGATCTATAAAATCCTTTTAGACCTTTCTGTGGCCTGGGGCAAATTCATATTTTTCTTTGAGATTTAGGAGTTTTGACTTTGCTGTCTTCTTCTGAGTTTGTGTTTTGATCTTCCCTGTCACCATAGTAACTTTCTATAGTGAGGAACTTTAATCCGCTGTTTGCTCATTTTCCAGCCTATTTATTGATTTTCAATTCTCTGTTAAAGTGGGCCTCTGTTTCTGAAGCAATACTGTCCCAAGCTTCAGGTTTTTGGGTAGTTATTTTCAGAGGTAATTCTGGGGACATGTAAGTTTTCACTTCTCCTAAGTTGATATGATCTAGGGAGAGCTGTGTTTCCTACTCTACTGTACTATGTATTGGTGAGCAACCACTTCTTCTGCCTTGAAACTCTGATCAGGGTCCCCATGCCCACACTGGAGTGCTACTGTGCCTTGTTATTCTGAGGCTGAGACCCAGAAAGCAAGCATTCTGACCCAATACCAGCAAAGGGACCCCTTTCTCCTTCTGACTAGTTGTCTGATGCCCTTACCATTTGTGGCCTGAGAGATCTGGAAATTGCATTTCTGCCAGTGCCAGCCTCTGCTTTGCTGGGCAGTCTGCTGGCATGGTCTGCACTAGACTGTGCTCCACTCTCACCCTGGTGCAACAGACCTTTCCTGCTGAACTCCTAAGCTGTCTTGGGCTGGAAAACTGTTTCACTCCTTTTTGTGGGTTCAGCCACCCACTCTAGAACTTGTTTTGAGTAATTTTTAAAGGTATTTGGAGGGATTTAGTGAGAGCTCAGCTGAGTCCCTGCCTTTTCTCTGCCATCTCGGTCTATTTCCAGTACAAATCTTAAAATCCCTCCTCCCCGTCTATTTATGCTGTTACTCTAGAGGGCATCCTCCTAGGCCCTCAGACAGGCAAACTAGGAGTCATACTCAGCTCCTCACTATCTCTCAACCCACCCCCTTATCCAGTCTATTGCCAAGACCTTTGATTTCATCTTTGCAACATCTCTTGAATACTCTCTCACCTGTCTTCTGTCACTGTCATTACTCTAGTGTAGTATCTTATCACCTCATGTCTGAACTACTACAATAGCCTTCTGGTTGGTCTGCCTGCCTCAAATCTCTCCCCATTTCAATCCATCCTTCATTTAGCCACTAAAGTGATTTTCCTAAATTACAGGTTCAATCATCTCTCTCTCTCTCTCTCTCTCTCTCTCTCTCTCTCTCTCTCTCTCTGTCTCTCTCTCTCTCTCACACACACACACACACACACACACACACCCCACTAAATAAAATCCAATGGCTTCCTATCATCTCCAGGGTCAAATACAAAATCCTCTGTTTGGCATTCAGAACACTTCATATCTTAATACTTTCCTTCCTTTCAAATCTTCTTACACCTTATTCCCCACCATGTATTCTCCAATTTAGTGACACTGGCCTCCTTACTGTCATACAAATAAAACACCCATGTCTCAGCTCCAAGCATTTTCGCTGGTTGTCCCCATGCCTGTAATGTTCTCATTCCTCATCTCCATCTACTGACTTCCCTGGCTTCCTTTCAGTTGCAACTAAAAACCAATCTTCTACAGAAAGTCTTTTCCAATCCCTCTAAATTCTAGACCCTACCCTCTGTCAGTTATTTCCTATTTATCCTATATGTAGCTTGTATGTATGTTTTTTGTTGTCTACCCCATTAGATTATAAATTCCTTGAGAGCAAGGACTGTTTTTTTTGCCTCTATTAATAATTCCAATGCTTAGCATATGTGCCTTGGTGTCTCAGCCAGTGTTTGCCACATAGTACGCACTTAGTAAATGTTTATGGATTAATCAAATATTCTTTGACATAGCAATACTAATACTCTGTCTATGCCTCCAAGAGATAAAAAAGGATAAAAACATTTTTGTACAAAATATCTATAGCAATTCTTTTTTTTTGTAGTAGCAAAAAACTGGAAAGTGTGTGTCCATCAAGTAGGGAATGGCTGAAAAAGTGATGGTATATGAATGTAAGAGAACACTTTGTGCTAAAAGAAATGAAGAAGACAGTTTCAAAGAAAGCTAGGAAGATTTGTATGAATTGATGAGGAATGAAGTAACCTGAACCAATTTATATAACTAAGACAAATTTATACTATAATATGACATTGTAATGACAAACAACTTTGAGAGACTTAAATCTGATTTTCGGATTAATGACCAACCATGGTTGAAAAGGATTGGTGATGAAGAATGCTGTCCAACTAATTCATGACAGAGAGGTGATGGACTAAATATGCAGAATGAGACACATTTTGTACATGGTCAATGTAGGGATTTATTTTGACTATGCATATTTTTTTTATTAGGGATCTTGGGTTTTTTCTTCTTTTTTATTTTCCAGTGGGAGTGAATGGGAGGGAGAGAAAATAAATGCTTATTAGTAGAAAACAATTCATTTAAAATACTGGTAGAATTGCTGAAGACATTAGCCTTTTTGAAAAGAACACATAACACAGTACAGGTTATAAGTCTTTTATTTGTGCCATTTGAATTCATCATGTTCACAAATGAGAATTGATTTCACAAGTGCCCTTCCATTTTATCCAATTTTTCAATTCTGAAAATGATGTTAATCTGTTTTCTAACATTAAAATCCTTTGTTTAATCAGAGACAGCTACAATATTCTAAAAATATTCTATTTTCTTGGGTACTGCTAAAAAAGATACTGGGCAAATGAGAAGTGTGGAGACTAAAAAGTAGTCAAATTAACTGCTTCATTAGAAATTGCCTCTTCTAAATATTACAAAAATCTATTCAATGGAAAATAACTTACCCAGAACTAACAAAAGTTCAGAGAAGAATATCCTGTTATAAAACTTCAATTTATCTGTTTTTAAGCAGGAACTTAAAAAAAAACCACCAGTCAAAAATGTCAACTCTGTTTGGCTAACTCCAGAATAGCATCACCTCTCTCAACACGAGCAAAAAGGTTACAGAGGGAATTATTTGACATGATGACAGATGTGTTACTTGGGACTCCCTTTGGTCACTGTGCAATTAAAGTAACAGGAGAAAAAATGGTCCTACATTTCCCCTGATAGTCCCTGCCCACACTAAATGTCACTTTAAGAGTATTAATCTATACTATTAATTTCTGCCTTGTGTTATTCCCTCTCTCCTCTCTCCAGAATCCTATGCCTAAAGGTGGGAGCCTATTTCTAACGGCGGGAGCCTATTTCTAACATATTGCTTCCTTATCTCTATTAGTGCTAAGTAGAACAACATGTCTAAAAAAAACCTGACAGTATCAGAATCTGTTTATTTATTTATATGGAGGAAGTTTTATTTTAGTTGATTATTTATAAAGGCCACATTGATTATGTAGTGAACTGATTCACCCTATTATGGGCATCTTAAGAATTAAAATTCTTATCAGATCAGATTCATGGTTCATTAGGCTGGAGTAACAGACAGCCATCTTGCCTTTTACTTTTGGCTCACATGATATCTAATCAGCGTGGGATGGGGTCTAAATTATTAGATGGGAATACAAGTGGCTTGGAAGTCATATCCAGAGAATATCAGCAGAACTTGGAGGATGGGGAAAGTGAGAGCTGAAAGCAGAGAGGAGAAGCACACAGCAAATAATATTCTCTAGTGTAATGGTGTCAAACTCAAATAGAAAGAATATTGACTTAGAAAACCACATATTAACATTATCTATGTTTGACTGTATTTATTTTATTTAATATTTCCCAATTATATTTTAATTTGGCTGAACTTGAGAGTAGGGGTAAGGGAGCTACATAGCACTAGGGGAGTCAGTCCTATTTCCATTTTAATATTTTTCAATGATGTGGATATAGAAAAGAGATTGTTTGTAGAAACAACTATCTAGGAGTAGGTGCAGGTGGATTGAAATAGAACCCTGTAGCAGAATTATAAAAATCTTTTTTTAAATCTATTTTTTAAAGTGTTAATAAATAAATAAAATTGATTCAATGACGTCATGTTCTCAAGGTCCTTGAAAAGACAAAACACACATAATTAAACTAAGAACCGCTTATGTGTAGGCATAGCAATATAAGATCATACTGTATCATGGATGGACCAGGAAGTGAGTAGTACAATTTATGTTGGTGTGTAACAAAGGAGAATTATGAGATAATTCTTCTAATGTGGTCATAATTAGTGCACTGTGTCTATTTTTGGTCTTTTTACAAACTCCATTGGGAAATAGAGAATGTGAGAAAATGTTCAAAGAGAATTATAAAAATAATTAAGGAAGTTAAGTAGGATCTAGAGGGGCAACATGGCATACAGAAATAAGAGAACTTGGAGTCAGGAGAACCTGGGTTCAAGTTCTAAACTAGCTATATATACATACATATATATATATATATAATATATGTATGTATACATATGTATTAGTAAGGTACTTAAATTCTCAGTACCCCAAACAACTCTCTAACATTTTAACTTGTTAAATGTATTCAATAAAAGGGAGATAATATTTGCAAAAATGCTTTATAAACTTTAAAGCCTTTTAAATGTTAGTTACTAATTGCCATTGGTGGAGTTCCCACACCAAGAATTCCTCACATGGGTTAAATCAGAGGTCTGTAACAACAACAACAACAACAACAACAAAAACCTATGAAAAAATGTTCAAGAAATGAATTCGTCAATTTGGAGATGAAAAGGCTAAAGGGTAATTTCCCAATAGCCTTTAGCTAGAGGAAGGGCCCTAGCACAAAATCTGCTACTATACTTGATCTTTAATCAGAACACAGCTGGTATGTGTGGGAGACGGGGTGGGGAGGGGGATTGTGTTTTACCTGAAGCATACCTGATTTACATGAGTTGTTCTTCAGAAGTATTTCAGTAATTCTTGAATCCTAGGTTAGACTACTTAATGGAGTTATGAAATTTCCTTGTTCGATGGTCTTTAAAAATAGAAAAATTCTCATTCATTGTACTGTTCTGCCAGAGTAGGAGGGATAAACCAAGTGGCTTCTAAATGACCCTTCTACCCACTTTCCTAAGACAATGATTGGTATCTGTAGTCTTGAGAGAATATGAGGGGAAACGTTTCTCTAAGACAAAAAAAAAAAGTAGAAGCATGAGCTAGATCAACAAATCATGGGGACCTGAGTGTAAGAACATGGGATAAAAATTGAAATAAGAGAAATACACGTATTTGATATCTGGTTAAAGTATAGGGAAAATTCAAATCTACCCTAGGAAATTGACTCAAATCTCTCCTATAAGGAAATTCTACCCACATTCTTCATCTTTCAGTTAAATGGAATGTTAGAAATTGACATCCATTGAAATGGCACCTAATCCCTCCTAAACACATCAAGGAATATGAACAAAATAGGAGATTATAACAGAGAAATGATTGAATTTACTATGAACTGGGGCAGGTTATCTAGTATTGAATATCCAAAACTCTTGAGCGAATTATTCTATCCTTTTGCATCCTCCTTTTTAATTTAGAACTATTACTCAAATGTCATAGTGATGCTAGTCAATGATGTAATAAAGCACAATAGAAGCCAGGAATGATGTTCATATTCATATCATCTTTTCCCAAAGCAGGGAGGCTTCATACTGGGTCATTATCCGGGCCAATAGTTAAAGGATTATTCTGTTCTCTTTGGGGTTTTCATTCACTTTATTTCCTTTCCTTTCACATAAGATATATATGTATATGATGCAGTTAGGCAAAAAAAAAAAGTGGTCAGAATTGCCTAATGGTTTCTTTCTGGAATTTGCTAAACAAAATCTTATAGATCCAGCTTAAAACTAAAACAATAAACATCAAAACAAAACACAAACCCACAACAAATGGTAAAAAAAACCCACCCTAGAACAGTTCATTAGTGCAATTAGGAGTATGTACAGCCAAAGGAAAGCCATACCAAGAGGAAAAAACTCACAAAGCTACTTAAAAAAAAGTTGAGTAGAAATTTCATGTGCAGAAACAGTTTAAAATAGCATTAAAAAGATCTGTTAACAAATTCAGATTTCCAATTCCTACAAAATTAGGCACAAATAGCATCCGAAGTGGCATCAATGAAACATAAGAAAGCTCATAATTTTGATTTCAAAACACCAATATATTTTAGCTTTTCCAAGATACACACAACAAAGTTTTGAGAAGACGACTCACCAAAATTTATGTTTTATTTGTCTTTCATTAAGGTTTTTTTTTTATATTGCATAGGTCTGGAGATGATTCTAATTACTTTTTTCTTTGAATCTTTGGGATGTTTTCTCTGTGGATTCCTAAACAAAAATGATATTTTAGATCAACATGGCTTTTTCACTCTCATATAGGGACATAGAAACACAGTGGAGAGGCATGTTTGCCAGTGATGTAGTATAAACTGAATACCAAGAATATATAGAGAGGTAGCAGCAATTGGGACCTTTAAAATAAACATCCTCTTCCAAAGCAAAGGTAGGTCTTCTTGGTTGGCCCAATACTGAATGTTATGGGGTTCAAAAGTCTAGCCCTTAGTCCATGTGGATGAATGATTTTATTTCTTCTGATCTAGTTGTATTTATACTTTCACAAAAAATTACTTTAAATACCCATTTTTGCAATGTTATTCTTTTGGTTATTTCCATAAACTGATATTTTGTGGATGCCCCAAAGTAGAGTCTGTCAGGACCATCGGTAAAAACACAAAATGAACACTTCATCTACCAAAATCCTGTATAATGTTTTAAAGAGATATCTCTATTCTGCTGTGTTAGGCATTCTTTTTCAGGAATGGGGTGGGCAAGATGATCAGTGAAGTCTCTCCCTACTCTGCAGCTCGATGATTGCACGAAGCAGCGTAGAATACATCATGGGCACTGTCAATTGAGAAGGACAGTGAGAAGAGGCTAGATGCAGAAACAAGAGTTACGCTGTCTTTGGACACCATGGCACAGAACCAGCTTGAAATGCTATGTACCTTGGGGGTGGGGGGGTAGGTGCGCTGGAGCCAGGAGGACCTACGTTGAAATCTGGCTTCAGACACTTAACACTTACTAGCTGTGTGACCTTGGGCAAGTCACTTAACCCCAAATGCCCTGCCTTTCCACCTCCAAAAGAAAAGCAAAAAAAAAAAAAAGAAATACTATGAACTTTGTAGCCCACAATCAGTTTAATATTTTGCAATAAAGCCCTGCAGGAGCTATAAGAAAGAGAAAGAAGACATAGACTCGTGTGATATACCACAACCACAGGCTGAGGCTAAAAGTCAACCAATTAAAGATTTTGTTCACATAATCCTCCATAAACAGAGGCTGCTTTCTCTCAGCACTGAACTGCCCAGTTGTAATTTCCAGTTTCCACTTGTATCCCTTCTAACAAAAGGAAGAGTTCCCTGAATGGAAGAGATAGAGAGTGAGGGAGTAAAGGACAGTGCAAAATGCATGAGTTTTCCTAATGCCTCTCTGAGTCCTCCCCCCAATCATTAATGCATTCTGCTTCCGGAAAATTACGCTGCATCGACTTTGAATTTCCTTATTTGCGTCCATGGTGTGTCCTCCAACAGAATGAAAGCTCCCTGAGGACAGGTGCTCTTTTAATTCCTGTTGTTGTGTCACTAGACCTAGTACAGTACTTCGCATGCAGTAGGCACAGGGTAAATGTTGAATTTGATGCATACTGTAACCAAAGTCATTCAGGAACTTGGCCAATGCCTTGGCAAATCTTATTCTGGGAAATGACGACTTAATCAATAGATGGACAAGCATTTATTAAGCACTAACAACGTGCCAGGTACTGCGTTAAAGTCTAGGGACACAAAGACAAAAAAAATCAAAAGAGCTTACATTCAAACAGGAAGAACACTACAGACATATATAAGTACATACAACACAGATAAAAGGTAGCCTTGTATGGGGGTGTGGATGGGGTGAAAATGGGGAAGGCACGAGTAGGCGTGGGGCATCAGCAAAGGCCTCCTGCAGAAGACAGTGTCTGAACTGCCCTCTAGTTTTAACACAAAGACACTATTGGAAAATGAGGCAGGAGCTCACAAGTAGCAGACCCATGAGAGGAAGTCATGCTTCTGTTCTCTGGTGGATTTATCAAGACTTTAATGTTCTATGGAGTTTTAAAATATTATACAGGATTAGGATAGGACTTTGTAGGATGGAAAACTTGATACAGAAAAAAAAAACCTGTGGAGGATCCTGAGTTCTCCAATTCACACTACACTTAGAAAAGAAAGCAAAGGAAAAATCGACTAACTGACAAGGCTGGTCTAGTCAGTGAGAGGAAAAAAGTATCAATATGTATCTCAGTCTTAAGACCTGAATTCCAGTAAAGCTGAGACAACTGGATCATGTATTGAACTGTTAAGAGTCTATAACTGCAGAGGCTTCATTCTGGAGAGTTCTTAAGCCAGAAAAATAAATGGAAGTTTTCTCCTTCTTTGCTTTGCTTTGTAATACACCTGGTCAGTACGATATTGCTAGCAGCACTCTGAGGGTTAAAAGCATACACAGCGAATGGGCAGCATGGCAGAGAAAAATCACTGCCTGTCACCAACCTCCTGGGAATCAACAAGTTATTTTAGTCTGAAAGGTCTGCTTCATGCTCCCGCTCAAGCCCCTGAAGAAGTTGCCTTCCTCCTTCTTCTGATGGTGGCTCTTTAGTGACACATTCTGCTGGTCATTTCTTTCTGAAAAAGAAGAGGGAGAGATGGAATTAGAAGTTTTTTTCTTTAAGCCTGGGTCTCCTCATTTCACTCAGGCTGGTCATACAGGTCTCATCCCAACGTGGATCAGCATGGAAGATTTTACCTGCTCTCTTTCAACCAGGGGCTGGTTTGGCCCTCCTGGGGCCCCATCACCACTCAGAGCTCACCATATTGGTGGTTAGATGTGTATGGATACTCCATTAACTTGAGCGCACTGCAGCTCAGACTCCCATTGTGACTGTTCCTCCACAGCAGGTGAGGTCTACCGCACTTGGGGTACTCAGTAGTTTTAATAAAACAAAAAAGGTAATTATCTTACCTATATAAACAAATGGATTTCTAGACCCCTTCCCCCCAGCTGTTTATCAAAGAATCATAGAATCACAGAAGTAACGATGGGAAGAATCTGAGAGCATTTGGTTCAACTCCTGTTCTATAGATGGGTAAATTAAATCCCATGGAGATGAAGTGACCAAAGAAGTAAGCATCAAAGACAGAATTTGAACCTAGTTTCTCTGTCCCCAGACACAATCTTTTTTCCACTAGAGGGGAGCTCAAACTGGGTATCTCAGTGCTACATGTCAAACTCAGCCTATTCAAAATGGGACTTTACAATCTCTCCAAAGTATGTTCCTTTTTTCATTTCTCTCTGTGTGAAGTACTGCCACTGACCTGGTTTCTCATATCTGAAGCTCTGGGCTTCTTTTTGACTCTCTCTTATGCTCTCATATGCAATCAGTTACCAAGTTCAGTCTATGTCCGCTTAGCAACAACTGTCAGATCCATTCCCTCCTCTGCACTCCCTGTTTCCATTGCTGCCACCATAGCACAGGCCCTCGTGCCACTTGCCTGCACTATTCCAACAGCCTGTCTATGGATCCTGCTCCTACCTTCTCTCCCTGCTTGAAAGCAGGTTCCACATGACTGTAACAATAACCTTTTTGCCACCACCAGGCTTTCCAGTTATAATTCATATTACTCCCCCACAATGCTCTAGTAAAACTGGATGACTGATTGTTCCCTGCTCTGCCAGCACACCTTGTTTTCCTGTGCCTTTGTATCTTTGTTCATGCTGTGCCCTAGGCTTGATTTAATTTTTATTTTTATTCAACAAATACAGATTCTTATATAATCTTTGAAGTCAACGTCAAAATGATTGCTTTCATTGATCATTCCCTGATCTCCTGTGGAGTTTTCAAAACAATATATTTTCAATGCACTGATGCACTGAACTTGTACATATAGTCACATTGTGTATTAAAAGTGAGTTTGCTTATCAACGCATAAGTCTCCATGAAGGGGGGGGGGGGGGGGCGGTATGGTACAGTGTAAAGAGTACTGACTCATAGGATAGGAATGAAACATCTAACCCAGCTTCTGATACATAGTACCCACAGTACTCAATTACAAAATGAGAGGCTTGGACTAGATCAGCCAAACAATCAATATTGATTAAGCACCTACTATGTCTATGTGCTAAGGCCTCTGAGGCTCCCTTTCTCTCTCTTTCTACGGCCTTAGGAATATGTCTTACCTAGATTTTGCAGATTTGAGTGCCTAGGGCAATTCTACACAGAACAGGTACATAATTAGTGTTTCTTGAATGAATGAATAAATGAGCAAATGATTTCTACATCTAGTTAAACCAAAATTCACTGCACTCCTCTCTAGTCTTTGAGGCAGACAATACTGTCTGCTATCTTTATTTCTGAGGAGTGAAGGGAATAATATCAGTAAATGATTAATATGCTGATCATATCTGCTAAGATAGGCCTGACCTCTAGCATAGCTGAGGTCAAGTATTTGAATCAAGAGAAATCACTAAAGCTATAAAGCAGGAAACACTTGGTTAAAGAACTATGGGATAAGGGGCGGCCAGGTAGCACAGCGAGTAAGAGCACTGGCTCCAGTGTTGAGAAGACCTGGAGATCAAATCCCAGGCTCAGACACTTAGCATCCACCCAGAAACACCTGGCCGTGTAACCTTGAGCAAGTTACTTAACCCCACTTGCTTAGGGGCGGCCAGGTGGCTCAGCGAGTAAGAGCACCGGCTCCAGTGTCGGGATTGACCAGGATCAAATCCAGGCTCAGATACTCAGCACCACACCCAGAAATAACTGGCTGTGTAACTTTGAGCAAGTTACTTAACCCCAATTACTTTAAAAAAAAAAAAGAACTATGGGATAATTGTATGTATATAACCTATGTCTGATTGCTTATTGTCTCAGGGAGGAGAGAGGGATAGAATTTGGAACTTAAAACTTTAAATAAAAATGTTTTTAAAAATTGGGAAAAAATAAAGGCATCTTCAGAGAAACACATAACAAGAAAAAAAGATGGTCTGGTAAGGAAGCAAAAGCAAGAGAGGGACAGCCTGCTCCTGCATTGTCCTGGTGTCCACATGATGGCAAGGGAATCCAAAGAGAGCTGGGCAGACTTTCTATGCTATAGGATGGCATGGCAGAGTAATACCATACAGGTAGAACTTTCGTAGATCGTGTTCTATATTGTCGGGAGTGCTCACACTGATGAGACCCCGGGTCCTTTGAAGCAATGATGTATAAACCATTCCAATCCATGCCCACAAATGATGATGCCCACATTCACGTATGTGCTCACAGGAAAATGACAATTCATTCGCCTGATTCAGATCTATGCTAATTAATATGTGAGCTCCGTTCTACTGCTTGTTTCTATTCAGATTCCACAGGCATCAGCATTTTGACAGAACATCTTTGTGTCTAAGGCAGAACGGCAAGCTGTAGGAAGAGGAGGCACAATGAAAAGGTGATGTCCATTTGTCCATGCATCTGGGGCAATGTAAGCACTGCAGCTGAATAGCAGGTCTGACTCTAAAAATTATTTGCAATAATTCAGTGTTTCCACACATAGCCTGTACAACACATATACATTCAAATGAGTCTGATTGACCTGGATTGTGGATAATGAGAGTCAAAATGAGCCCTTAGCAATCACCTAGTCTAGTTTGCTGTGGGCCAGCTAGGCAGCACAGTACAGAGAGGGCTGAGCCTGAAGGCAGGAGAATTTAAGTTCAAACCCAGCTTCAGATGCTTACCATAAATGTGACCCTGGGCAAGTCACTTAACCCTGTTTGCCTCAGTTTCTTCATCTATAAATGATCTGAAGGAAATGGCAATGGGGTCATAAAGAGTTGTACTTTTGTACTTAAACCATTGAAAAATGGCTGAAGAATAACCAAATTTAGGTTAAGTGACTTGTCCAAGGTCACATAAGAAATACAATCACAGATATAAAGCTTGAAGGAGCACCTAAGGACAATTTATGGCCAAATTCCACATTTTATAGATAAGGTTAAGTGATTCGTTCAAGGTCATGTAGGAAGTAACAGGTGGAATTTGAATCAAGATCCTCTGATTCTGGAGCTAGTGAGTACCAACAAGCTCTGAATTAATTCTTTTTAAAAAATCTTATGACCCTCTCATCAATAAACATGAATATTTCATATACAAACCACAGAAAAAAAATCCTGCAAGTAAAATCATGAGTGTCCCATATGCACAGCTTGTTTTTCTTTTGAAAGAGTCTATCAGATTCAGCACAGTGGCATCTACGCTGCTCTGCCTGTCTTTCTCTGCATCTTTCCTCTCTGTCTTGGGCTCTTCTTTAAAGTTTCAATTCTCTCTTCTTTCTTTCCCCCTTCTGTTTTCTCTCACTACCCTTAGCCACCCACAGTATCCCATAACTCACTGTACCCCCTCTTTAAAAATAAAGCCCTTGTTTTTAAACAGATACACATAGTCAAGCAAAACAAGATCATATAATGGACATATTTTAAAATTTATCTGAAAAGGTATGTCTTGTGCATCACCAGTTCATTTCTATTAAGTATTCTTTGTGAAGAGGTGGAGCATATTTTTTTTTCTAAGTTCACATCCAGCCTCAGACATTTACCAGCTGTGTGACCCTGAGAAAGTCACTTAACCTCTGTCAGCTTCAGTTCCCTCATCTGTAAAATGGGAATAATAATAGCACCTACCTGCTGGGGCTATTGTGAGGATAAAATAATTAATATTTGTAAAGAGTTTTGCAAACTTTAAGGCAATATATGTGTGTTTGTATATATGCAATATGTTTGTATATATGCAATATATTTGTATATAAAGATATATATGTATGTGTGTGTGTTTTTGTTTGTTCAGTTGCAGTTGTGGCCATTTGTGTTGTGTCCCCATTTTGGGCTTTCTTGGCAAAGATAATGGAGTGGATTGCCATTTCCTTCTCCAGATCATTTTACTGATGAGGAAAATGAGGCAAACAGGGTTAAATGACTTGCCCCTGGTCATATAGGCCAGATTTGAACTCAGGAAGATGATCTACTGTGGCACCTAGCTGTCCTCTCCTGCCACACACACACACATTGTAGCTGCCTCATCACCACCATCATCATCATCATCATCATCCATCTTCTGTACTCATAACTGGTCTTATTTTCAGGTATTTTTAATCAAAACCAAGAAAAAGAATGACAGCAATCAAAAAGAAGAATAGTAATCCAAGGATGTATTCTCATTACCCTACTGGCACCCATTAGAATAGTTGTGGGTGGTTCAAGGTATATGTATATGTTTATCATATATAATATAAAGTAATACACATGCATTTGTATACATATATGTATGTATAGATCAGTACTAGCATGTCAGGGTAAAGAAAAGGGAAGAAAGTTTTATTAAGCTGTTCTATCAAAATTCTATTAGGATTAGAATGAAACTTCAGGGTTTAAAAAAGATGATTAGAAATTTCAGATAAAATTTATAACAGGTTCAATCATGTTTCAGACTGTCCTCATTCAGGTGACTGAATTCTTGAAGGCGCTTCTCTGTGTACTGCTTGCTGAGATCATTTAAAAACTTGTTGCTGAAAGAATGGTAATTCGACTTCATAAAAACAACCCAAAGTTCTTCTGTATCACCCTGTTCTTCCTAGTTACATACTCTCATGGGCATAGATAATGTCTCTGTAGCGAATGTGGAAGACCTATGGAAGACCATTAAGGATAGCTTTGTCAAAGCTACCTATTGATTGAAGTGATCTGACAGTACCACCTCACTGACAACTTTTTAACTTAAAAAATATGTCTCATGGATTAAAGTTCTAGTTTATTATTGGGAAATACTGTGTGTAGGTTAGAAATGGGAAATTAATTGCAGTGGCTAAAATTCTGAACCTGGAGTCAGGAAGACTTGGGTCCAAATTTATTACTAGACTCAGACATTTACTAGTTGTATGAAATTTTAATAATGGAGTATTTAACATCTTTCTACGTAGTGAGTAGACAAAAAATAATTTTTAACAAAAACATGATATTATACTGTCTTGTGGATTTATATTTCTATTTTTAAACAGGTAAAATCCTCTATTTCCTACTCACCATTTTTGATATTAAAATAACTATCTTGAGGGCTACAGAATCTTGCTTTTACCACTCAAGTCATGCAATCACTGAAATTCAGAGTTGAAAGGGCTCTTAGTCTATTCCCTCATGTTATGGATAAAGATATGAAGGCCTCCAGAAAGTAAATCATGGTGTCAGAGTAATAACCTATACTGAGAGCCTTCTGATTTCAGAACATCTTGCTGCTTAGTTTACTAACCCACTTAATTTTTTAAGCAGCAAGGTATTGATCCCTTACCATAGCTGGACAAAGATCAGGGACTTTAAACACAATCTCCAATTTGAACAAATTTCCAATTATAAAAGTAAGCCCCATGTTTTGTAGGCAAAGTTGCCTGTCCATACAAGCCCATGGAAAAAGCTGCATAGTTACATGACAGAGAAACAGCAAAAGCAGATCTGTGAGAACAAAGCAAAAGAGTTTGGAAGAATATCATGACAATTACTTTGAAAAAGGAAAATGGGCTTGGCAAAAGGGGTTATCTAAATTTTTTAAAAATATATTCCAACAGAAATAGGAAACACAAAAAAGGTTTTTTGAGCACATATTTGCCTTGAATTTTGGTTGCCTTTCTGTTCACTGGATGATGTGAGCTGAAAAAAGTTAAAGTTAGTTGTTTAAAGTGATATGGATAGTAAGTAGCAGAGTTTGGTTTTGAACCCACATCTGGATTTGAAGAGATATTAAAGAAACATAGAGCACCTGGTATGGTGGGGCAGGCATGTATTCCCTACTACTGGGAAGCTAGTAGGCAGTTTGAACAGAGCCGTTCTAAAACAGGTAGGTATGTGGTACAGTGGACAGAATACTGGACCTGAAATCAGAAAGACCAGAGCTCAAACATGACCTTCAAAGACTAGCTGAGTGACCTTCTTAACCTCTGCCAAAACTGGAGAAGTAAACGGCAAACCATTCCAGTATGTTTGCTGAGAAAACCCTATTGACAATTGGACAGGTAAACTCACACATGACTGAAAAAATGAACATCAATAGGGTCTGAGCTGCATTAGGGCTAAAATTTATGAGGTATCTTCATTAAATCTGGTACTAACATGGTGAAGTCCTAAGTGTATGGAGCCACCTGCCTAGGAAAGAGCAAACCCGTCTAAATTGGAAAAAAGAATACATCGAAGCTTCCCTGATGATTAGCAGTGGCTGTAGTGGTTTGTAATGTTAATGGAATAGGAGGATCTTCCCTGTCCAGTAATGGGTCTATGTGGCCACACATGTCCCCTTTTCCCTTGGAACAGGAGTTGTGTTCCCAGCTCTAAAGGTACACCGGTATTTCAATCATGGGTGTCTTGCTGCTTTCACAGATGTGATACATCCTGAGTCACACAGAGCACATTTGGGAAGGAATTTGCCTAAGGAGGAGCTTGCTCAGGGGGAGGCTTGCTTGTAGGAAGGCTTTCACACCTTTGGGAACTAAGCTAAACAGGCACTGAGTCACAAGAGTTGTGGTGCCTTCTGACTCTGAGCCTATTAAAAACTATATATATATACTAGGATGCTGATTTTACTTTGGGGCTCACAAATGAGAAGGACCTTTTGATTCCCTGGACAGCCTCTGAGTAGCCATTTGTTAAGAGCCCCCCGACTACTCAGATGTTGGTACTCTCCCAATCTAGTGGTGCATGAAGGTGGTTGTACTACTTTGTTCAGACAGTTGGAGCCCTATCTGTTTGATTCTTTCTTGGATACTCACTTTTTTCTACTTATCTGTACTTATGTCTATTGATTAAAGTGAGATCATTAACCCCTTTTAAGCTGTCTTTCCTTTAGAAAAGCAGATCAAATAACCTGTGCTAGCAGCCCACCCTGTGTGCTAGTGTGGTTGCTACTACATGGTTGTGCTTGGAATGAGAATAGGGGAACTTGATCTCAATCTATCAATCAATAAAAAAAAATGAGAAAGATGAGCTTTTAAAGAAAGAAGAGATTCATAATAGTTTGCTAATAAGAACAATTTCTTGAACTAAAAACTACTTGGACATTAACTTTTTTATATTACTTTCTTAAACAAGTGCTGAAGTTACGAGGATTAAGGACAAGTTTATAAATTTTGGCTCTGAGAACATAATATATTAACTCTTTGGCCAAGAACAAAAAACCTAATATCATACAGAGAAAAGGAAAATTATTCCAGAAGAACAGAGGAGATGAAAAGAGATTAGGATAAAAAGAATGGGGAGTATTAAGGAGTACTCACTGTCAGAAAAGAGGAAATGTGCTTAAACTGCAGGGAAAAAAAATGTATAAGCATGACTGTGCTGGCTATGCAGTCAGGTGACACTTCGGCATGGACTCCTACGGAGATTTTCCTTACAAGGAGATTTTAACGAATAAGACTCCATTTGTCTGTTGAGCAAAGAGGATAGATCAAAAACATGGCCTTTTGAGATCCTTTGCATGATTAAATTGAATTGAATCGGTAGGATGTTGTTTCTTAGAGATCTGAAGGACTCCGAGCTGTGTTTTATTTACTTTTTATGTATGTATTTTGAGGAATGAGGGAAGATGAATGCTTTGACCATCCTGAAAATTCCATTTCTCTTGTATGTCTTTCACTTTCCCAAGCCCTCTTATATAAAATGCCAAAATTTTGCCAAAAGAGCCCTCAACAGGTCCTAAGCTCCTGCCAATGCATAGTCCACTCAAGGCTGTGACTATTTTTAATACTATATGACAAGGAGATATGTTATCTCTCCATCTAATTGCTAAGAGCTAAAAGAAGACCCTTTGGAAAAGCCAGCTTGCCTGGGTCAGCGGTAAGGGAAAGAACCAAACAGCGTGCTTGGCCACATTAGGAAAGGAGACTGAAATAATTTCTCTGGAGATTTTAATGAGGTAGTCGGAAGGCATTCCTAGTGATAGATCGCCATGAGGATGGCCTACTTGACCACTTTCTGGCCCCTTCCCTGAAAAACACTATGCAATTGATGTTTCATAAAGAATCCTAAGAATGGCCTTTGTGATTGGGGGCATGGAAGGGAAGAGGGAAATATGAAGAAAAGGGGGGAAATGGGTAGAAGGTGTTTCATTCTTTTAAACAGAAATTAAGTGTTTTCTCTGAATCCAAACCAAACCTCTCCACACTCTACTCCATCCTGAAGTGCTATTAGTAATGTCTTAATATCTTGTAATCCTTGTGCCCCGCACCCCTAACTTTATTGCAGTTCTTACTCTCCAATGGTCAGAGGGCCCTGCCAAGATCTGCTCGCTACCAATATCTCTATAGGACCAGTGCTGCTTCTGCTTTAAAGATATTTCCACCATTTGGAAACATTCACTAGCTCCTTCCATTCAGGGTCACAATCTTAGCCAGCAAAGTATTAAAATTTGGTGGTACTGATACAAAATATGCATAAAATAGACAGCAACACAAAAGTAGTGCAGTACTCTGACTTCCCTTGTTTCCTAGGTCTCAAATGGCTATAGTTATAGGAGGAACCTGGTATCAATCTAAGACACTTAAAAGGGAAATAATCCCCCTCCCACTCCATCCAGAATACACTTTTTGATACTACTGGGCTGCTTGAAGCATTCTCTTTCTAACAAAGACTTAATTTCCCCTCTGTAAACCCCAGAATCAAACAAGGAACTTCTATGGCTTCATAAGAACTGCTTCATTGCCTAGGATTGAAGCAACCTTAATTCCTTTCTGCTAACACACATTTAAGTATGACTCTTCTTCCAGTAGTGTTCAGCATGTCACATTCTTGCCCTCAAACAGGAACAAATAGGAAGTAACTTTATGGAGGGGGTAGCTAGGTGGTGCAGTGGATAGAACACAGGGCCTACAGTCAGGAAGACCAGAGTTTAAATCTGACCTCAGACATTTCCTATCTGTGTGACCCTGGGCAAGTCACTTAACCCTGTTTGCTTCAGTTTCCTCATATGTCAAATGAGCAGAGAAGAAAATGGAAAAGCAGTCCAATATTTTTGCCAAGAAAACCCCAAAGGCGGCCATGCAAAGTCAGGCGTGACTGAAATGACTGAACAACAAACAACAAACTTTACTGACAGTCCTGGAAAAGCAGATTGAGATGTTCTGGGTTAGTGGAGGAGACAGAAACTGTCTGGGTGTGAGGTAATAGTTTATCAAACCTATTAAGAATATTTCCATCACACCTTTTGTCTGTGAAGCTGAAAACATTTTTCCAGTCTCCCTCAATAATTCTCACATACATGTCACTGTGCAGTAAGAGAACACACAGGACTAATGTCATTGTAATGATCTTGTTTAGCAATGCTGAGTTGATTTGCAAAAATGATGCGTAATAAGGAGTCTTATTATTATTATCAATCTTATTATTAATTATTTATTATTAATTAATTATCAATCTTATTATTATCAATCTTTTGTTCCTCAGTTAATACATCATATCCCTCACTCCATTTTACAGTGGACTGTACCAACTGTTGCTTTGGCTCAGGGGGTGTGTCATTCCTCTCAATTTCTATGTTTGCTACAGATTCATGTAGAGCAGAGACTCCGCTTTTGCCTGTTTTCGCTCTATTTTGAATATACCACTTCCATTTGATTATACTAGCCTCTTGGGCACGTCCAATTCTGTGAGAAGCTGGGGTACTCATTACCCAGGTCATAATTGGGATTCCAGGTCTTAATATCACTTCATGGCCCACAGTCAGTTGTTCAGTCTCCACCAAAGCCCAATAGGCATCTAACAGCTGCTTTTCAAAAGGTGTGTACTGGACTCCCGATGAAGGGAGTTTCCTACACCCAAATCCCAAAGGTACATTTCGGTTTTGTTGTTTTTGCCATAAGCTCCAGTTTGCATAATCATCTTGTCCAGTCACTTGCAATTCCACTGGACCATTTTGCATGGGCCACAAATCTAGGGCCAATTATATGGCAGCCTTGGCTTCTTCAAAAGCTTTACTCTGCTCAAGTCCCCAATCGAATTCATATTTCTTCCTAGTG
Organism: Petaurus breviceps papuanus; assembly: GCF_028583685.1. NCBI lineage: Eukaryota > Metazoa > Chordata > Mammalia > Diprotodontia > Petauridae > Petaurus > Petaurus breviceps. Next base: position 5,714,163 of record NW_027185653.1, read on the forward strand.
ACTCTATATAAAGGTTTCAAAATCTGTCCCAAATGTGGAATGTGGTGCCTCCAGTATCCAAACAATCTATGAACTTTTGGGCCTCCTTCTTATTGGTAGATGTAGGAAAATCCTGAATCTTTTGTTGGGCTTAAGGAAGAATCTCTCGTAGTCCCTTGTTCCATTGTATACCCCAAAATTTTACATTTTGAGCTAGTCCTTGAACCTTTGCAGGGTTAATTTCCCACCCTTTACTTTTCATATGCTCAATTAGAAGGGTCAAACTCCTCTCCACTACTTTCGCATCTTTTCCCTGTATCATGATATCATCAATGTAGTGGGTAAGCTGTACACCAGGTAATTCATCCAACTGTTCAGCCACAATCCTGTGACAAATAGTGGGGCTATGTATGTACCCTTGTGGCAAGCGGGTGAAAGTATATTGTCTACCCTGCCAAGTGAAAGCGAATTGGTCCCATTGTTTAGGGTCTATTGGGATGGCGAAGAAGGCATTTGCCAAGTCAATAACTGCATACCAAGTCCCATCATATTTCTGGATCCTTTCTATTAAGGTGATGGTATCTGGAACAGCAGCATACAAAGAAGGAGTGACCTTATTCAATTGTCTGTAATCCACGGTCATTCTCCTCATCCCATCTGATTTTCTTACTGGCCAGACAGGATTATTCCGTCTTGTGGTTGTAGGGACTAACACTCCTGCTTCAACATATTCCTTTATAGTAGTGGTAATTTCATCTTGCCCACCTGGCACGCGATACTGTTTTAAAGTAATTACTTCAGAAGGTTCAGGTAAAGTGATTGGGTCCATTTTTAATTTTCCCACTAAAACTGTACTAATTCCTATCTTCCTTCAGGTAAATTCAGAGTCATGGGGCATTCCTTGTCAGCAGAGATTTCCTACGTCTTTCCAGACTCAGATGCCCAAGTCCCCTCACTACACTGGGATGTAAAAGTTCAGGGGGCTGGGACAGAGACAACCTCTCAAACCAACCCACCCTGGGACTTGCTGCTTATTGTATAAGCCTTGCTTCTTGTTAAAATGCAACCTAGTCTGGAGGTTACTCTTCACTGGGACCAACCCTTGTCTTGGAATTTTTCTTCTGATCTTCTCAAATTGTCCCAGAAAGACCCGAGTTGTGCACCTGTTCTTATTTATCTTCACCCCACTTTCTTTGCCCTAAAGTGCTATTTTAACTCTTTTGTGGGGGGAAAATCTTGAGAGCTTGGAATTTTCTGACCTACTCTGCCATCTTACCAGAATCCTCTCCAGCTCTGGTCTTTTCAACAAGAATGCTTTCCTCTATTTCACTGAATGCCCATTTCCCACCCTGAAGGATTATACTCAGTTTTGCTGCATAGGTGACTCTTGGTTTTAATCATAGCTACTTTGCCCTCTTGAATATCATATTCCAAGTTCTCTAATCCCTTAATGTAGAAGCTACTAAATCTTGTGGTCCCACTGTATGCATTTCTTTCTGGCTGCCTGTAATATTTTCTTCTTGATCTGGGAGGTCTGGAATTTGACTATAGCATTCCTGGAAGTTTTCATGTGGGCATCTCTTTCATGAGGTGATTGGTAGATTATTTCAATTTCTATTTTACCATCTGGTACTAGAATATCAAGGCAGTTTTTCTTGATAATTTCTTGAAAGATGATGTCTAGGTTCTTTTTTTTGTTACGGCTTTCAGTCAGGCCCAAAATTTTTTAAACGATCTCTCCTGGATCTAGTTTCCAAGTCAGTTGTCTTTCCAATGAGATATTTCACATGGTCTTCTATTTCTTCATTCTTTTGATTTTGTTTTATTGCTTCTTGATTTCTTATAGAGTCACTGGCTTCCATTTGCTTCATTCTAATTTTTAAGGAATTATTTTCTTCGCTGAGCTTTTGGACCTACTTTTCCACTTGTCTCATTCTTCTTTTTAAGGCATTCTTCTCTTCATTGCCTTTTGCCATTTGGGTTAGTCTATTTTAAGGTGTTATTTTCCTTCAGTATTTTGGGGGTATCCTTTGGGAAACTGTTGATTCATTTTTCATGATTTTCTTGCATCACTCTCATTTCTCTTCCCAATTGTTCCTCTGCTTCTCTTGCTAGAGTTTCCAAATCTTTTTTGAGATATTCCATTGCCTGAGGCCAGTCCATATTTTTCTTGGAGGCTTTGGATGTAGGAACCTTGACTTTGTTGTCTTCTTCCAGTTGTATGTCTTGATCTTCTTTGTCACCAAAGTTAGATTCTATAGTCTGAGGTTGTTTACACTGTTTGCTCATTTTCCCAGCCAATTACTTGCCTTTTTTAACTCTTTGTTGAAGTAGGACTCTGCTTTTAGTGTGGAGGGCACACTGTCCCAAGCTTCATGGGTTTTGTGCAGCTGTTTTCAGAGATACTTCCAGGGACCTGTAAATTTTCAGCTCTTCCAAGGTGGAATGATCAAAGGAGAGGGGCTTCCTCCTCTCCTGGCCTGTGAGTGATCACGAGCACGCTTTTCTGCCTTGGACCTGTGAGGAGGATTTCCTCTCCACTACTGCCACAAGCTCTGCCACACTTGCCCCAGCACTGAGACCCAGATCCAAGCAAGGGCAAAGCAAGAGAATCCTGCTTCAGTGCCAGCAAAGATACCCCTGCAATCCCCCTCTCAGCCTTCATGGGCCAAGAGCTCCACTGTTGCTTCTGCCACTGCCTTGGGGCTTAGGCAGGACTAGGGATGGTCTGGGCCACGCTCACCCAGGTCTGACAGACCTTTCCTACTGACCTTCTAAGTTGTCCTTGGCGTTTATGGGTTTAAAAGTCTGGAAACAGCCACCACTGCCACTGATTCAGTCCCCTGAGGCATGCTCCAGCTTTGCCTGTGTCCCAGTCTGTGCTGGTGCAGCCTGAGCTGGACTGCACTCCTCTCTCAGGGTGGTGCAACAGACAGACCTTTCCTGTTGACGTTCCAGGTTGTTTTGAGCTGGAAGTTTGTTTCACCCTATCATTTTGTGGGTTCTGCTGCTCTAGAATTTTTTTGAAGGAGGGAAGGCAAGGTAATTGGGGTTAAGTGACTTGCCCAAGGTCACACAGCTATTGAACTCAGTCCTTGCTTTTACTCTGCCATCTTGGCACTGCTCCCTTATGTATTGTATTTTAAAGGTAATGGGGAGCCACTGAAATTTTTTGAGTAGAGGAATGATATGGTCAGACCTATACTTGATGAATATCAATTTTGCATCTATGTGGAGGATGAATTGAAGAAGGTAAGTGATTAGATACAGGGAAACTAATTAAGAAGCCATTGCAATAGCCCAGGCAAAAGATGATAAGGTTCAGGACAAGAATGATTGTGTTGGGAGATGGTGAGGTGAAATCAACAAGACTTGGGGACTGATTTGAACCCTTGGAATCAAGGAGAATGAAAAAATCAAGGATGCTTCCTAGATGGTAAACCTAAGTGACCGGAAGAATGATGATGTCCTTGACATCAGTGGTAAATTTGGAGACATGAGTAGGAGGCAAGGAAGTGGAGACAAGGAATACATACAGCTTTTTTTTCTAGAAGTCTGGCTGAGAAAAGGAGAGATACAGCCTGACCCTTGTATCCACTGCCTTTCCGTGTGGCCTGTTACATTTTTTGATATCTACAACTGTTAAGCAGTTTTCCATTTACTGAGCCTAAATATACCCTTGTAACTTCTACCCACAATTCCTAGTTTGGTTTGATGGGTCAAGTAGAACAAGCTTAAATTCTCTGCCACAAATACTTGAAACACTTGAAGAGAAGTATCACGTCCTACTTCAGTATTCTCATGGCTAATGTTTCCTTCCCCTTCAGTCAATCTTCATATGATATTTCTGTAAGGCCCTTCACCAGTCTGGTTACCTTCCTCTGAAAGCTTTCCAACATCTCAACATCCTTGAAGAACACTTCTATGCATTAGAGTAAAAAGAAGAATTGCTGCATTTCCAGATAGCATAACAGTCAGATTCCCCTTTGCTCCCCTTATACACACTTTTCCCCCTTGACCTCAGCTCTACATTCTGGGGGCAAATAGCCATTTTTACAAATTTTTTTCAAAGGCAAATAATCACAGTAAGCTTACTGGACACAGATCCTACACATGGAAGACTTTCTCATTATCATACTAGCAAAGCATTCTCTATTTAAAAGCAAAATGAAAAGAATCCCTGAAAAGGGGGGGGGAAAAAGTAGGTTCTAGGACGAGAGCCAACTGAAGCAACAAGGAAGAATAGCAGAACTTCTAAAAGGCTGATATCTGTACTCTTTAATTATTTCTGCCAATATTGGAGAAGAAAATTTTATGCTTTTTTCTTTCTTATTTCACAAAATCTTCAGTTGAAAACATTATCTTTTTTGGTATACAATGCCATATTCTTTTACTGCAAATGTCAGAGAAGCCATTATTCAAAAATAACAAAACTTGAGGTCACATTAAAACTACATCCATGAGACATTAGATATCTTCCTGCAGAATTAAGTGTAAACAGCTGTTGATTCATGTGCCAAAGATGGCATCAATTCTCTATAAAGACATAAATTTAAAGTATAGCTCCTAAAAGATGAATGGAGATCAGATCTAGTTGTGAGTGGGGTCCTCAATGTAATTTCCCAATTTTTAATCATTAAGCTATAAAACTAAATCAGCAGTACCAGAAGGAGCCAAACTTCCATTAGACTCATGCTGATTTGCCCGTTTTCAAAGGTTAATAAGAGAAAATTATATGAGCTCATAATCTATATTCACTGACACAAAGAGAAAATGCTATAATATTACATTGCAGCTTGCTCCACAGATAAGGAGACTGCTGACATGGCAGCCTGTTTCTGAAAGACTATATTGTTTACAGTAAGAGTATATAATAACAACAGCTGCTTAGGGTTTAGGCCTGGCGATGACAGTGCCAAGCAACCTAAAGGCAAACTGTTCTAGGAGATACACGGCATTAGTGCAGTGATTACATTAATTATTTCAAGGAAAATCAATGACAAAAGAATCTTTGATTTGTTCTATCATTTCTCCAAGATGTATATTCTTGATGGAGATAGGATATATAGAAATATACATGGTGAAGCTGATGAAAATAAAATAACAACTGACTTCTTTAAGATCCTTGCCCCTTTCCCTGTCTTCTCACGCTCACACGACTCCATGTGTTTGAAGACGAATGGATGCTTTTTATTAGTCCATTAACTTGCCCGTTAGACAGCAAGCTTCTCGAGAGCTGGGACTGTTTATTTTTATTGTTTTTGGCTTTCTTTGTATACTTATCATTTAGCACAAAGCCTGGCACTTGAGAGGCACTTAATACATGCTTCTTGACTGACTTACTGACTAAATTCTGGAAAAATTCAATTCAGCAAATGTATTAGGTATGAAACGTATGCAGAACACTGGGCTGAATGTCTAGAGATGAACAGATTTGGATAAACCATGGTCATTGCCTTCCAAGAGATGATTTGTGAAACAAAGTGTATTGCATCAGTGAGGACTGACTACCACTCTTTGACCTCAGATAAATATTAACATTTGCTTTAAAGAGAATATTTCATTTCCCTTTTAATCTTGTAGAAACTTTTCAAGGGAGATCAAATTGGCAACTACTAGGTTAAGATGTTCATGGGTCACAGTTTTCTGATCTGTAAAATGGGAATCATCTCACATTAAGCTGCATCTGCCTTACAGGGGTGCGATGAGAAAAGCACATGAAAATATGAAAATATGAAACTATAGAAATGTGAATTATTAGTTCTTGGAGGATCTGGATTTAGGACTAAAGATTTCAGATTACTGCTCACTAGCGGCGGTGAGCTACTAAAGCTTTTCTACCTACCGTTTAAGGTTCACATGTTTGACACATTTATGTAAATTTGATCCTCATGATGATTTTGTGAGGTAGGCATTATTATTATCTCCATATTATAGATGAGGAAACAGAGGCTAAGAGAGGTTAGGTAACTTGCCCAGTCACACAGCTGGGAAGTATTTCCTGCAGCATCTAAACCCAGGTCTTCCTGAATCCAGCTCCAACAGTCTATTCACTGTACCACCTACCTGCTTCTAAGATCAGAGACATGTGGTAGTAAAACTATTCTTTTTTTTTAAGTGATCGGGGTTAAGTAACTTGCTCAAGGTTACACGGCCAGTTATTTTTTGTGTGGGTGCCGAGTATCTGAGGCCAGAACCGATCCCAGGTCTCCGGACCCTGGGGCCGGCACTCTTACTGCGCCACCTGGCTGCCCCTAGTAAAACTATTCTGGCAGTGATAGGTAGGAAGAATTGGAATATAGGAAATTGTAAGGAGGGAAATCAGTTACATCATTGCAATAGCCCAGGTAAGCTACAATAAGGGTGCAAGAATAGTGAAGGTAAACTCTCAAGGACTTGGCAATGAATAGGATAGACAAGGCATCTAAAACAAATAACAAATTTAGCTTATTAATAGCTTTAAACTTAAAATTGAGCTTAAGACTTTTTGGACACTATATAGGCAAAAGAATGACTTCAAGATATCAAGCCTAGAGGTGGCTAGGTTGCTCGGTGAATAGAGCACCGGCTCTGGAGTCAGGAGGACCTGAGTTCAAATCTGACATCAGACACTTAACACTTAACTAGCCATGTGACCTTGGGCAAGTCACTTAACCCCAATTGCCCTCCAAGAAAAAGCCAAAAAAAAGATATCAAGCCTGTTTTATGGCACTGACATTCACTACTTTCTTTTTTAAAATATCACTCTCATCTGACCCATCTCCTAACTCTCTCCCAAATAGTAATAACCCCCTCTTGTGACAAACAAGATTGGTGAAGCAAAATAAATCCACACAATGGTTTGTCTGAAGAAAAAAAAGTTACAATTTGAATTTCTTATTCCAAGGGATAAGAAGTCATGGAAAGATGTATGGAGAAAAAAGCTATATCTCTGCAGGTCACAGATCTATCATTAAGTACAAAGAGTCAACTTTGCTCCAATTTACCTGTTTGGGACTTTCGTAAAGTGGACCATACATTTCTATCTAAACAGGAAACTTGTATTCAAATCCTGGAACTGACACTTACCAGTTGTGTTGTCAAAGACATGTTATTTTGAACTCTGTGATACTGATTTTTCCTACCTTTAAAGCTTAGGTGGTAATAATGTAATGCATTAAGATAATTCTTATATTACTTGCCTGATAGGGTTGTTCTGAGGACAGTGAACCTTACAGTGCTAGCATGTAAAGTGGAATTAATATGATTGTCACAGTCAATATTCTATGCCATAAGGACCCAATGAAAATTGAAGTTTTGTTATGAAGGCTGCATCAGTTTCAAAGAATGGGTTTGAGTGCCATAAAATCCAAAGGGAAAACACTATTTTTTTCTCCTTTAAAGAGAATCATGAATGATTCCCTATATTATACTTCTCCCTATTTTTAAAAATATTTAATTTTTTTCCAATTACCTATAAAACTTTTAAACATTCTTTTAAAATGTTTTGAGGTCCAAATTCTCCCCTTCCTCCTCTTTCCTCCTTAATTAAAAGGCAAGCAATTTTATATAGGTTATACATGTGTAGTAATACATAACACATTTCCATATTTGTTATGTGGTACAAGATAACACAGACAAAAAAAACCAAGAAAAAATGAAAAAAAAAGTTTTTTTTTTTTTTAAAGTATGCTTCAATCCACATCTAGATTCCATTGGTTTTTTCCTCTGGAAGTTGATAGCATTTTTCATCACGAGTCCTTTGGAATTGTCTCAGTATTGCTGAAAACAGATGAGTCTTTCACAGTTGATAATGACATAATATCGCTGTTTTTATGTACCATGTTATCTTGGTTCGGCTCATTTCACCTTGCATCAGTTCATGAAAGTCTTTCCAGGTTTTTCTGAAAGCATCCTTCTTGTCATTTCTTGTAGCACAATCATATACCACAGCTAGTTCAGCCATTCCCCAACGGATGGGCATGCCCTCAATTTCCAATTCTTGGCCACCAAAAAGAGCTGTTGTGATACCTTCATTTTTTTTAGCGGTTCTACTTGCTAGTTCTTTACTGGACATTTTATTCCACATGGCCTTCCGCGTCCTAGCTCCTCTCAAAGCTGAGTTCAGCTACCTGCCACACAAGGCCTTCCTCTCCAGCCGCTAGTGCTCACCACCTTAAATTACTTTGCGTTTGCTTTTTATATGTTTTATATTTCTCAGATAATGTTGTTTGTGTAGAGCATAGGCACAGATGTTCTACATGCTTCCAACTGACCATGTGCCCTGACTCAGCGCTGAAGATGCAGCGGAACGATGATTCAATACCTTTGCTGGTCCCTTAGGGAGAGGTTGCCTCAGTTTCAAAAGGAGTAATGGTGTCTTACTCTTTATTTCTTCAACTTTCCCATGTGTGAAGAAGCTTTTTTTTTTCACTAGAATTTCCATAAGAAGGTGGGGGAAGGGCAGCAACCTTCCTCCCCCCCCCCCAGTTTGGCAGAGTGGCAATTGCTCCCATATACCAGCCATGATTGGCTCTCATTTAAATAAGCAGAGCATGAGTCTTAAATCCCCTGACTACCTTTTCTGCTTTGTGTTTGCTTCCCTGAATACAAGTGACCAAAAAGCAATTCCAAGATGAATATGTTCAGCCTTAAAGGCAACTTTGTGAAGCTGAAAGGCAATAAGAGTCTGGGTCCTTTGGTCAGAGTTTACTATTTTCAAGAAGATAACATTGATGAAGTGAGACACTTAGCTCATGGCTAAGCTTACCTGAAAAATGGAACCTGGGAGAGAGTAATCGTTTGGATGGTGTAGAGCTTGTTTAGCAATCCCGCAAACTATACCTTCTTGATGTCCTAATATCAGTGTATAAGAGTAATGTTATTGCTGCTAATTCTTTAAGTTTTATGTAACTGTAGGCTTATGAGTGTGTGTTTTTATGAGAAATACAAGAAATGAAAAGTTATTATATGCCTGGTTCATATCATACATTGAATACTTTTCTATTCCAACTTTAGATATGTGTTAAACTTGAGTTATAAGTAATTTCCACTGGGACCCTAGAGGTGTCAAAAAGCCAGAGTGTGAGAAAAGGTGCCTAATCCCTTTCATTTAAGGCCAGAGTCTCCCACTGGGAAGAACCCATTTACTATGCTGGTTGGTCCAGGGAATACAGAACCCCTAAAAGAAAGGAAGAGGGTACAGTTCCCCAGCTCCTAGATCTAACAGTGGTAATAACTGTTGCACTTAGAACGTATATATATACATGCTATGTCTCTAAATAGAATATAAGTTTCTTGAGGAAAAGGAATTGTATCTCTTTGTATCTCTAGTACCCAGCATGGTGCTTGAGATGTAAATATTTAATAAATGCTTGTTGACTAATTGAAGATTTCAGAGGTCTGAGGGAAAGATGAAAAACATACCTTTTTTGGTGTTAGCCTTTATATGAACAATTTGCATATTAAAACAAAACAAATCTGATTCTCCACTTTTCCTCAAAACACATATATGCATGTGTGTGCGTGTACACATACATACAGAATTCATCATCCTTTTTATTTTAACTTTCAACTGGCTATCTAGCTATGCATCTGAAAGAAAAAGCCCAGGCATGAACAAATGATGCATAAATGAAAGCTGGAACGAAAAGTAGCTTTTTTTGACCACACTAATGATTGCCCAACACAATGCAGTTCATTGAAAATAATGCCACGAGTCCTTGCCAATTTTCAGATCAGACCTTTTGTCTGCCAAACACTAAAGCTGCCACTTAGAGGATCTTCAGCAGCTCACTACTTTCCACTTCAGTTGCCATTAGCAACCACCAACAGCTGATTCGATTTTAGCCTTTCCACCCCCCCCCCACTTCCTGCCCCCTGCCCAAAAGCCTGTCACAAAGTAAAAATACTCCACCAAGGCAAGCTCTAGACACTTGCTTTGTATGTATAAGCATCTCATAAGTCTCAGAGAATCACAGTGCCTCAGAGGTGGAACGCCAGCCCTGGAACAGTCCCTCTCCAACATCCTCAACGAGTTGTCATAATGTCTCCATTTGAAGATCTGCAGTCACAGGGAGCTCACGGTCTCTCAAATCAGTCCCATCTGATTTTGGACAGTTCTTGTTATTTACCAAATATTCTGTATATCAGCCATTAATCCACTCCTCTGAAGCTTCCATCCACTTCCTCTTACTCTACCTCCCGGACCAAGCACCATAAAGCTAATCCTCTTCCACAGGACTCCCTTCAAACACTAGAAGACAGACTAGAAAACCCTAATTCCTTTCTAATTTTTCTTTTCTCCTGGTTAAATGTTTTTAGTTCCTTTACCTGCTCCCTATAGGCTATGGTCTCTAAATAAGATTTGACACAAGTCCATTCAAATTGTATGTTCTTTGCGCATACCACATTAAATAACGACTTTACTGTATATACTATCATTTGGAGGGAATTCGTTGTTAGTCTCACTTTTATTGACTTTGATTTAAGCTTTGTTTGAAATGGGAAAAGTCTATGTAGTTATGCACTATAAAGGTAATGTCATGGGAAAAAAAAGCTAATGTGAACATACAGCAATACAACCACTGTTAACCATCCTATTAGTATAGCCTCATAAAGAGGTGGTCTGTATGTGTGTGAATGTATGTGTATTTGCATTGCTTGCTAATTTTGAACATTTTATGTATAAAATCAAGGTTAAAAATGTGTGGAAGCTAAAAGCTGCCAAAAAATTGACTATATTTCGCAACCATTCACTTTGGAAAATATAATATAATAAATTGGTAATTGAGATAAACCGAGAACACATAGTTTAAAATATTCAACAAATTAAATTTAAATGTAATTTAAATTTTACTGTCTAACTTTTAAGCAGAAAAATGTCTTTGTGATGGAGAAACACAAAACTGGTTTGAAAACACCCTGAAGTAGCTAAAACCACAGCAATCCAAGGTAATTAAAGATAGTGGGAAAATATGAAGTAAAAAACAAAACACAAACTAGAAAACACGATCCACTACGCATATCACTGAGATATGTAAGTACTGTTATTGAAAGAAAGGAAAAACTATTTGGTTTACAAACTAATAGACTGAAATGACATTTTGAAAGCATACATACATTATACATTAGCAAGATAAAACAATTGTCCCAAAGAAAATCAGATACAAAACCAAAACTAAATCTGGAGAAAAGAGAAATTAGAAAAGGCATGAAAGCTATCTTCAAACAAACCCAAGTCTGACATTAAAAAAAGGTAACTGGCTTTGTAATAAAGTGGCTTATGGAATCACTAAGTGCAAAGAGCCTCGTTTGATAGATGAAACACCTACAGCTTACAGCTACTGATACTGTAGCATCATATGCATAGGTAAGGAGAAAGGAAAAGACTGAACTCCTTTGTGATCAATTAGATGAGAAATTAGTATCTTCCTATTTTTTACTGACACTAGAAAAAGCAACAGATATCGTTAAAGATCACCATATGATCTCACACACATATGGCTGGCATGCACATGTGCATGTGTGTGTATATATATATACACACATATATAAAATGTATAAATAATATCTGGGCACATATTATATAGAGATATAAATATGGATACGTATATAATTGATGTTGCTGGATCTGATATTAGGTAAGATTTGCTACTTTGCAAACTTACTGATGACAATGGTACAAGAGAAATTTTTAATGTAATTCTCTATTTGCATAGTTTTATGAAAAGTTGGGTAGGTGAGATAATTTTTTGTAGCAGCAGGTAGCATTATTACATAATTTCTAAACCACTGATAATGTAAGACAGTCTGTCTCTGTCACACTTCTGAGTGGGTGCTCAGATCATGAGGCATAACTGGCAGCTTTGTGCCCTCAAAGTCTCAGGTAAATAGCTATCTTCTCTTTGTTAGTGACTTCAGACTAACAGAATCCCCTCCTCCTCCCTTTTATCTCCCTCTTCCCAAGCCTTTATTCAGTAGAATGTAGGTGTGAATAATATACTGTGGGAGTTTTCATCATTGTCTGATACATTTATTGAGTGTTTCTTTGGTGTGAGTTTCATAATATTCCAATTGTGTGTATGTGCATGTGTGTGCATACACACATATGAATATGTGTGTATACATATATAGTATGTATATATGTGTGTGTATCTATTTATAGATATAGATATCTTGTTTGCACATGCTTGTTTTCATGTTGTCTCCTCCACTGGATTTTGACAGGAATGGTCTTTGATTATTGTTGTACACTCAATTCTTAACAAAATACCTGACATACATTAAATGCTTATTCAAATGCTTGATGGCTTGACTACAAGTTTTCCTTAAACTTTAAACCATCCATAGGGCTGCTCTAATTTTCTGCTATCTTTTCTCTTCTTGCTGCTGTTTTTTTCTCCTCCACTCTTTCTACAATCAATGCTTCTGTCGTTTCTTCAATTCTCCCTGTTATCCATTGAGAGTTTACCTTCTATTCTTTAACAGTATTTGCCTGCCACACTCTGTGATCTGTCCAAACTGGCCTTCCCTATGTTTCTCATACACTACTTTCCAGCTGCTGGATCCATGTCTTTTTCTCATTATCTGTTCCCTCTGCCTGGAACGAACTCCCTCCTTACTTCCATCCACTTCATTGATTCCCTCTCTCCCTTTAAGAGGCGTCATCTTGATGAAGTCTTTTCTGTTCACTATCATCACCACCATCACCTGGTTTCTCTTTCTTTCTCAAACTACCTTGTATTGAACAGGACATCTCAAAAAAAAATTACCAAAAAAAAATCACTGAAAAAAACCTTATGTTGTTTTGTGAACTACTTTCTTCCTTCTTTGTTTCTTTCTTTCCTTTATTGGGCACAGACAATTGGGGTTAAGTGACTTGCCCAGGGTCACACAGCTACTAAGTGTCTGTGGCTGCATTTGAACTCAGGTCCTCCTGATTCCATGACCAGTGCTTTATCTACTCTGCCACGTAGCTGACCGTGAGTTTCAAATAATAAACTGAATTAATTTATCATTTTAATTTTAACCTCATAAGGCCCCTATCATGCATTGTATGTGTGATAGTTCTGGATGATATATTTTTAAAATTTTAATATTTTTTTCTAATTACATTAAAATAATTTTCACCTTCATTAGAATTTTTTAAATTCCAAATTCTCACCCTTTCTCCTCTCCCCTCTCCTTTGAGAAGAGGAGCCATTTGATGTAAATTATGCAAGTGCAAGAAATGAAAAACAAATGAAAAAGTCATGAAAAACAAATTTCCATATTAGCCATGTTGCAAAAGAAAACAGACAAAAATGAGAAAAATAAAGTAAAAAAATATACTCAATCTACATTCAAACTCCATCACTTCTTTCTCTGGAGGTAGATAGTATTTTTTATCATAAGTTTTGGAATTCTCTTGGATCATTGTATTGTCGAGAGTAGCTGAGTCATGATCATGATACAATATTGCTATTACTATGTACAACATGCTCCTGGTTTTGCTCACTTTGCATCAGTTCATGCAAGTCTTTCAAAGTTTTTCTGAAAGCATTTTGCTTGTCATTTCTTGTAGCACAATAGTATTCCATCACAATCACATACTACAACTTGTTCAGACATTCCCCAATTGATGGCTACCTCCTCAGTTTCCAAGTCTTTGTCACCATAAAGCTACTATAAATATTTTTGTACATATAGATCCTTTCTTTCTTTTTTTTGGTTTGATCTCTTCAGGATGTAGACCTGCTATTGCTGGGTCACAGGGTAGGCACAGTTTTATAACCCTCTGTATGTGGTACTGGATGATATTTTCTAAGAGTAGGAAGTCTGTGCTTGGCCACTTTGGTCACCTAATCTATTTCCATTTGATTTTCTTTTTCAGTGGAGATATTTCAAAACCGTCATCGGTGAATCAAAACCTCAAATTCTCTGTACAATCTTAAAGTTAGGATTACAAATTTAATCCTTTCAGTCACAGAGCAACAAATGAATGAAAGTTTTTACAAAGTTCAGAAGTTGACTACAGTAGCATATATTATACAACATGGTGGCTATGCTGAATTTTATTAAGAAATCTAGCAATATTTTAAATGTTAAATAATTCACATTTAAAATGATGCTTTCTCAGTCACAGTATGCAATGGCTGATTTTGATAGACTTATCCCTTTTCAGCAATGTAAGAACCTAAAACAATTCCAAAGGACTCAAGATGGAAAATGCCATCCACATCTATAGAAAGAACTATGGAGTCGGAACGCACAGAGAAACAGATTATTTTCTTTTTCTTTTCCTTTCTCATGGTTTCTCCCAGTTATAATTCTTCTTGCAACATGACTAATATGAAAATGTGTTTAATAGGAATGTATGTGTAGAATTTATATCAGATTGCATGCTGTCTTGGGGAGAGAGGGAAGGAGGGAGGGGAAGAAAGTTTAAAACTTATAAAAGTGAATGATGAAAACTAAAAATAAATAATTTTAAAAATTTAAAAAAAGAAAAGAGAAAAATTTTTTTGTGATTTTGTAGCCTTTATACTTCTGAATTTCTTAAAGCTTAATACTGCACTAAGAATTTTGGGACACCCTGTATACATGTATTTACTCACTTTATGCTTGTGAATAGGTAGCTTCATGTCACAAATGAGGCAAGGTTCGTCTGGTTCTGCTAAACTGTTTAATTTGCTCTTTGCCACCTCATAAAGGTACAGGCACTGTCTCCCCTCTGGTGACCCTTGCATTAGGCTCTAGTTATGACAGTTATAATGGAGATGACTCAATGCCATCGACTTCAGCTCATTTTGGGGAGAGAAACATTTCCTGCATCTCCCATTTAGGCCACTTTTGACTCCAAAGGCCCAGTAAGCTTGTTGCCTAAATATATATATATGAACTCTGTATACCCCCAAAGGATTAGTGTGTAATTTCACTGATACCACTTTGAAAAAAAGTTTATTGAAGTTTCTTTCAAGTTTCTTTTAAACTTACCCTCTCCTGCCTCTTGCTGGAATTCTTCCTTATAACCAAAAATAAACAAACAGCTAAGGAGAACAAACCAACACATTAACTTGGCTGGACAGAATATGGAGCATATTCTGTACCTGGAGTCCACTATCTCTCTCCAGATGAAGGAAGAATATTTCACACGGCATTATCTGAATGCTGATGTCTTTTAGTGGCATTTTCCTTTACACTACGGTGGCCAGTATGTATGCTGCTCTCTTTGTTCTGCTTTCTTCCCTCTACACATCAATTTATGCAAGTTTCCCCAAATTTTCTTGAATTCCTTATGGTTAATTTTCATTTCTTGTGGTAAATGAGTATTTCATTTTATTCATATATCATAATTGACATATATCATGTTCCACCTGTGCCCAAGTGATAGACACTTTTGTTTCCATTTTTTCCATTTTTTGTTTTATTTGTAACTGTAAAAAAGGATGCTCTGAGTATTTTGTTATATATGGTGAATCTTTCTTTCTATCTTTAACCTCCTTAGGGTGTAGTAGTGATAGAGGGTATCTACACTTAGGAATGAGCCTCAATAAAACAGCGTAGAACAATGAGCCCTGCTCTCTAGGCACACTGCACACAGATACTGGGAGACCGAGGAGTAATCACCAACTTTTAACACACTAACATCAAAGGCATACAATGGCCCAGAAGATGCAAAACTGAATGGATTAATTCCAATTGTATCTAATGAACACATGACCAATAATGAGATTCCCAGGAAGAGCTCTTCTTCTTAAGATCATAGCATCATTAGGAGCACAGACGTCAAGCCAGAAGAGATCTTATATGACTGAGAGACACAGTGGGTAGTTTTGGAGTAGGAGTTAGGAAGAACAGAGTTCAAATCCAGTAGCTTATTTTGTGCCAGAGAAAATGAGTTTTTAGTCACTTTTCTTATAGAATTACAAAGTGCTTTCCAGGACACTTGGACCAGTGACACTTGTTGGCCCGCAATGCTGTTGCCTTTTCATAGGCTTGATTTTCCTACCCCATGTTCCTGTATTGGGCAAGAAACTGGCTAGGCAAAAATACCTAAAGACAGTACACCAAGAAAACCGGTCACAGCCTGCCCCATGCATTTCCGGCTGGGACACTTGCCTGAGCCATTCTCATGGAGTCTGGCCTAGACTACTGGCCCAAGAATGCCAAAGTCAGTTCTTGCTTCTCCCACACACAAGGGCTATTGTGGTGGACGGGAGAGCACTGGTGCTTGCAGAATCACTGAAATTAGGAAAGCAGGCAACGTGACCCTCACCAAGTAATTTTAATTAATTAAATTAGTTTAATTAAACAAGCTTAAGCGAAGTATTTGCATTGCAGTATTTACTGTTGCTGCTCCATTAAGCTCTCTATCATACCCCATCTAAAGTGGTGGTTCTTACTTTGTTTCTGGTCAAGGACCTCTGACAATCTGATAAAATCTATAGATTCCTTCTTAGAATGATGTTTTTAAATTGCACAAAGTAAAATACACACAATCACAAAGGAAATAAATTATGTTGATTACAAGTTCAAAAGACTTGAAAATTCAAATTATCAAAAGACACACACAGAAAAAACAGAACAAATTCACAGATTCCAGGTTAAGAATCCTTGATTACAACTGACTAGGGAACAGGGAACTACTTTAAGGGTAGATGCTTGAGTTACTGTTAGGGGATTCTTATGCCCAGATTTGCTACTCACTTTCCCCCGGGGACTCATTTTCTTCCTTTACAAAGACTTCAGGGGCTAGTTTCTCCCAGCAGTGCCTCCAGCATCAGTGAATGAAGTCACCCTGACATTTTTCCAAAAGGCCCAGGGCACAACTGGTAGGTAGCTCATTATTGGTCATGTGTTTACTAGACACAACTGGAATTAATCCATCCAGTTTTGCATCTTCTGGATCATTCTATGTCTGTGATTACAGACTTAGATGCAAAGTTCTACCTCCTCTGCCAGTAGCCTTAGACTCTAGGACTTCATGACTTAACGCAATGCCTCTTTTCATGATGAACTGCTTACATTTTACCTGCCACTGATGATCAGCTTTGTGCAGCTCTTGATTTGATATGTTCATTTACTGGAAGATTCTATAGCAGAAGATCCAATTATTCAGGATCTGTGACCACTAATATCTGCTTTTAATTATAGACTGAAACTCTGAGAAGCAGATTACTGTGGGTAGTACCAGAAAGTTGGGTATAGTGGTACAGGATAGAGAGTATGAGGTTTGCAGTCAGAGGACTTGGGTTCAAATCCTGACTCTACTATTTACTACCTTTATGACCTTGCACAAGTCACTTAACCTGTAGGTCTCAGCTCCTTTCACCTGTAAAATGAGAAAACTGGACTAGGTGGTGGTGGTGGTAGAAGCAGCAGTAGTAATGATAATAACAACTAGCATCCCTATAGTGCTTTGAAGGTTTTTAAAGCATTTAGATATGTTATCTTATTCTGTCCTTACAATGATCCTTAGAGGAAGATGCTGTAATTACCCTCATTTTTCAGTTCAATTGTTTTTCAGTCATGTCCAACTTTTATGACCTCATTTGGGATTTTCTTGGTAAAGATACTGGACTGATCTGGCATTTACTTTTTCATCTCATTTTACAGATGAAGAAACTGAGGCAAACAAGGTTAAGTGACTTGCCAAGGGTCACACAGCTAGTAAGTATCTGAGGCCAGATTTGAAGTTAGGAAGATGAATCTTCCTGACTCCAGACCTGGCACTCTATCTGCTGCACCACTTAGCTGCCAATCCTCATTTTACAGGTGAGGAAAGTGAAACTGTGAGGTTACATAGCTTTCCCAGGATAGGTTTCCCAGCTTGGAAGTCTCTGAGGCAGGATTTAAACTCTGGTCTTCCTAACTCATAGTCCAACACTATGTGTCTCTGTGTCACAAGTCTTCTGACTTGAAGTCTGTGCTCCTATGATGCTATGATCTTAAGAAAAGATCTTCATGGGAATCTCATTATTGGTCATGTGTTTACTAGACACAACTGGAATTAATCCATCCAGTTTTGCATCTTCTGGATCATTCTATGTCTGTGATGTTATTGTGTTAAAAGTTGGTGATTACTCCTCAATCTCCAAGCATCTGTGTGCAATGTGCCTAGAAAGCAGTGTTCTGTGTTCCTCTACATTGTTTTATCAAGGCTCATTCCTAAGCTCAGATACCCTTCACCACTACTACAATGCTTACAATTTACAGACAGCATTTGAAAAATACACAAAGAAATCGAATCACCAAATTTCCTTCTACTTCCTTACTTTGGCGGGGACCTAGATCTCCATGAAGCATACCACATGTCTTGAAATTTTATCTACTGATGTTACCCCTACATTTTCTTCTCCCCTTGCTTCAAACAACCAGAAAGTTGGCATACTCCTTGCTTCTAATACTATTTTAACTTTCTTTCTCTACCTCCATTGTCCAAAAAGCTTTCCTCTCTAGAAGTCTGTGCAATCCTTCTCATTTTCATTGATGGTATCATGTGCTCTATCTACATAATGTTCCAAGCTTCTCAACATCTTTCATATTCAGGTTCCTGGTCTTTTCCTCTGTCTCATCTTCTGCAATCCTAAATGTCTTCAATTCGATACTCCGGCTATACAACTCCTCAGTCTTCTCGTCTTCCAAAAACTTCTTTATGCAATTTTAGTTACACACCATAATGGCCACATCTTGTAATTATTTCACTGAGTTTTGCTTTTGTTTCACAGTCATTTCCACATTTACCACCGCTGCCTGCCATATCACTGAGCCCTCTCTTGTAACTATAACAACAAAATGTGCTGAAGAATAGCCAACCAATAGAATTGCAACTAAAACTGTACACAGGATTATGCTGTAGAGCTCCCCACCTCTCGGGAAGAGGAAAAAGACTTTTCTTTCTTCTGGGACCAAGATTAGTTATTATCTCAGTCAGAGATTGTCTTCCTTTTAGATTTCTTCTCATTTACATTAGCGTAATCACTGTGTATACCATTCTCTGCCTCAGCTTGCTCTTTGGGAACTATGTACCTCCCCGGCTGTTTCCGAGATAATAAAAATCATTTAAAAATAAATCAGGTGCTTGCTTTACTCTGTACCATTGCATACAAGAAACATGAGAATTCATGTTTCTTGGAATCCTTACTTGTCACTTCTTACCATATATTAAAATCCCATTCGTATCCCAGTTGTTGGGTTTTTTTTTTTTTTGCTATTTACCACCCGATTAGCTCTCTCTTTGTTTCTCGTCCGTTGCTACGACAAAAAGTGTCACCACAAAAATTGTGCTATATTTGTATTCTTTCTTTCTTTCTGTCTTTGACGATTACAGGGTATAAATCCAGTAGTGAGACCTCTGAGTCAAAGGGTATACTAGCTCTGTAACTTTTTCATATAATAATTTATAATTTGTATTCAAGAATGGTTGGCACAATTCACAGCCTCTCCACATTGACTGTTTCAATGTTTTGTCAAATTTGTCAACTTACTGGGTGTGCAATATTTCTCTGTTCTATTCATTGTTTATAGAACTCTCACTGAAACAGTACCAAGGAATCTTAAGACAACTGAACAATAGCACTAGGAATTCATATGATGCTGTACTGAGAAGGTCGCAGCAACTTCAGTGGATATTCTCATGGGAATTTTGGTATATAGTCTCATTTAGATTCTCAGCATCTTTCTCCATAACCTGCTTCAACTTCCTCTTTATCAACTACATACCTCCCCAGCTATTTTTTAGACAATAAGGATTATTTAAAAGTAAGAAGAGTAAAATAAAACACATGCAAAATTTGTTAAGAATTGATTAGATCACATCTGTCAGCTGAATTCTACGCTGAAGAGGACCCAACAATCTACTTTATTCAATTAGTGCTTGGCCCATTTTCTAATTACCAAAATCGTTTAAGTTTGTTTCTTGCAACTGTAAACTTTCTGGGTCAGTTTCAGTTGTTGGATTTACATGAAAGTTTATTTGTCATGTCTGTGTTCATTTCAAGGTCCCAGCCCCATTTACTCTTCTTGCTGTTGGCTGAAAGAAATGACATATGTTTCTGTGGGTTCCCAGGCTCCTTGTCTAGGCAACAGCTGACAAGCAGGCTCCAAAATGGATTGATGGGACTAATCTTGTTAGCTGCCACGCTGTGCTCCCTCATTCAGCAGACTAGACTGACCTCTCTACCATTTCTAAATTCTAAGCAACATTTCATTTAAAGGGCTGGAATTACAAGAGACATATGCCAATTCATAACATCCACTAGTCCCTGTATCACTTAGAGACTGAAAAAAAGATTGGGAAGCTACTATTCCCATCTAATCCAGGCTCTGTTCTATGGTTTTCTAATGTAGGTCAGATGCCTTTTCTGTTTTGGACCTTTGGAGAAATTTGATCTGGAGAAGACCTGGGGAGGAGCTGTCTTCTTCAAATATTTAATGAGATAACACATGGAATACTTGTTATATTTTGTTCCAGAAGACAGAACCATGAGAAATGGGTGGAAATTATAAAGCAGCAAACTGAGGCTTGATGTCAGGAAAAATTAATAAAGAAATACTTCCTAACAACTAGAGCTGTTCAAAAATAGAATGGGCTGCCTTTGAAGGTGGTGGATTCTTTCTCCTCAGCAGTCTTTGAGCAAACGTTAAACAACCATTTGTCAGTATGTTATAGTGGTGATTCCTGATCACCAAGGTATGTTATGATTCTTAAGACAAGGCAGATCCTCTTAAATCTACTACCTGTTGCTTTTCTTAATCTTTCTATTGAGAATGCCCCCTTTTCTATGAGAGTGTACCTTCATCAAAGACATGACTCTGATACAAGGTGTATAATCTCTTTGAAGGCAGAAGCAGAGCTTCCAAGGTTGCACAGGTAGCATGGGGATATTTAGTAAATACCCTACATCAGAGTACAGGCAATGATGAAAAGAGGAGTAACATTTCTAACTAGTAGCTAAGGAAAAGAAGAAGCATAAAGACAGTAGTATATCTTGGTTCAATCTTGGAATGCAACAATATAGAATATAATTATAGACGTGAGGGAACATTGGGAATACCAGCATTCAAAGGCCTCAAAGACATCTAAAGAACAGGTATGTGTTTTGTGAGCAGCTCACCACTGAATGAGGTAGTATCTGGTGGATGCACAAGTATGGTCAGACTGCCACTGATTAGTTGGAAAAATCCAATAGTTGGCCCAATGATCTATCCTTGGCCATCTTCTCCTTTTTTCTACACTATCAATGTTCAGTGTGTTCTTCATCTGATAACGACTACACTTATAGTATACAATGGCTGATTAAGGACATCTCCAATCCTAAAAAGCCTCTGTTTTGACCTTCAGACCCACATTTCCAACTGGCTATAATTGGAAACAATACGGCATAGAGAGACGGTCAAGAAGACTTGGTTTAAAAATCTATGCCTGACACTTAATAGCTGAGTGGTCTTGGGCAAAGCATTTAAGCACTCAGACTTTGTTCATGTGTAAAATGGGGATGATAACTAAAAATGAGAAAGCATGTATGAAGCCCTTAATAAACTTGAGAGTCTATAAGCAATGGTTATTATGATCATTACAAGTTACAGTCACTTACATTTAGCACTTCAGACTTAATGTATCCCAATCAGAGCTCACTATCATCATCCCTAAACCTGCTCTTCATGCTGATTTCGCTTCCTGCTCTCCTATTACCGGAACCTTTAGGTCATTTTTTACTTTGTTCTCTCACTCAACTTTCATAGACAATCAGTTATCAGGTTTTGTTGTTGATTCAATCTCCACAGTTATCACTTTCATCTCCTTCCTCCTTAATTTTGACCATCGTACTTCAGATTCTCATGTAACAGCCTGTACAGAATATTCCAGTAGCCTTCTCTATAAGTCTTCCTTTTTCAGGAGGTGATTGGTGGATTCTTTCAACCTCTATTTTGCCCTCTGGTTGTAAAACATCGGGGCAGTTTTCTTTGAGAACTTCCTGGAGGATGATTTCTAGCTTCTTTGTTTGATCATGGCTTTCAGGTAGTCCAGTAATTTTTAAATTATCTCTCCTGGATCTATTTTCCAGGTCAGTGGTTGTTCCCATGAGATATTTCACATTGCCTTCTATTCTTTCATTTGTTTGGATCTGTTTAACAGCATCTTGATTTCTCATGAAGTCATTAGCTTCCATTTGCTCCAATCTAATTCTGAAGCGATGATTCTCCTCATTGAGCTTTTGAGCTTCTTTTTCCATCTGGCAAATTCGACTTTTTAAGGCATTCTTCTCCTCATTGCCTTTTTGAGCCTCTTTTGCCTTTTGTGTTAGTCTGTTTTTTGAGATGCTATTTTCCTCAGTTAGGCTGTTAACTCTCAGTTCATAATTTTCTTACATCGTTCTCATAGTTCTCTTCCCAATTTTTCCTCCACTTCTCTTATCTGCTTCTTAAGGTCCTCTATAGCCTGTAACCAGCTTGTATTTTCCTTTGAAGCTTTTGGTACAGGAGTTCTGACTTCACTGTCTTCCTCCTGTTCCATGCTTTGTTCCTTTTTGTCCCCAAAATAGGAGTCTAATGTTGAGATCTTCTGTCTGCTTTGTTTCCTTTGCCTGGTCATGTCACCCCTCAGTCACTTGAATCCTGGGCTTTTTGCCACAATAGGAGTCTGCCACCAGACAGGGGAGCTTCCATCCCAAATGCTGGGGTTTTCTCAGCTGCTGGAGGTATTAGATAGGTGCCCTCTCTGAGGTCTCCACACGCTCTGGCAAGCTGGTCACACACCCCAGGATCTCCATCCTAGACTGCAATCCAGATCCAAGCAGGTTAAAGCAAGAGAAATGACCCCGCAGACTGGTGCTTGGTCCCCCTACACTCTGCAAGCCAGGAGCTGAAGCTGCTACGTGGTGCTGCCTGACTGTGCCAGAGTCTCAGGGGCTTCTTGCCCAGGGGGCAAAAGCCACACACTCCCACTTACTGGATCCCAAAGTCCAGACTGCACTGGCCTCTCACTTTGTCCTTCACATCTATGTGTTGACAAATCTGGAAACTGCCACAGCTGCTGCTGATCTGGAGTCCTTCTGGCCGGTGGCTGGACAGGCCTGCCCTGGGGCTAAAGCCTCAGCTTGGGGCTGGGCTCGGCTCCCAAAGCACTGCCCTGGCTGATTACTGCCAGCCTGCTGGGCTGTCCTCAGTGGGAGGTTAGCTTCTCTGTGTCACTTTGTGGGTTGTGTAGCTCCAAAGTGTGTTTAGAGTCCCCTTATTACATGGATTGGGGAAGGTGGAAGCCGGAGCTGCATGGAGGTCCTGCTTCTATTCCTCCATCTTGGCTCCACCCCCTTGGAAACAAACCTCTATTAAGTAAATGCCTAGTATGGGTCAGACAATGTGCTGAGCACAACTTTTATTCTACCTGATTCTCACAACAACCCTGCAAGGTAGGTTCTATTATTATCTCCATTTTACAATTAAGGAACTAAGGCAAAAAAGAGGTTAAGTAATTTGGCCGGGGTCACACAGCTAGTATATGTCTGAAGCTGGATTTGAGCTCAGGTTTTCCTGACTCTAGGCCCAGTGCCCCATCCATTGTACCACCTAATTAGAAGAATGGTGACCAAGTAGAGTGTTTGGATCAAGGCATTCATGGCATGAAACCACAGAGAAGTCAATTTTCAAGACTTTCTAGTAGCAATGGGATCTCTGCTGCTTACAGAGAACAGAAGCAATCTCTGAATATATGAAATGGCTAAATTTTAAAGCTACAGTTCTAGAAGCTCTCCTCGCTCTTCTCCAGCTCTATGAGTGAATGACAACAGTCAGCACTTGCTTCACTTACCAAGGGCTCTAGCTCCTTGCGGTCTATGAGGTTCATCTCTGTGACAAAGTAATAGAAGTGTTTGTAGCAGGTGTTGACATGGGCTTCCGCACCCATCACAATCACACGATCAAAATGATGGATGTAGACATGTACAAATACCCGGAAAAGACGACACAGAATCTTCTTGCAGATCTGAAGAAAGTTCCTTGGGAAAGGAACACCTAAAAAATAAAGAGGATGGATTCGTGACATGCTGGACCTGAAGGACAGATACACTACCAAAAGGGAACTATTCTGAACATAACAACACTTAAATATTGTTCTTAAAATATCATCTTCTGTTCTGATACCTCTTACTCAGTAAGCTACAACTCACAACAGCCACCAAAATTTTAAAGAGATAAGAAAAAAGGTGCAATTTAGGGACATTAGAATTTCAAGTCAAATCATAAAGATGTAATTCTGTTTGATATAGCTCTCACAAGGGTACTCAAAATGCTATTTTAAACCTCCTATTTATTTATTTGTCTCAACTTAGATAAGCAAAACACGTTTTGCCTCTCGTTTTAGTGTGTTCATGTTCACAGTTATCCTCATAGAGAAATAAGGTGGCTGGAACTCTAATCTAAGGCACATAAAGCTGAGTGATTGGCCTGGAATCATACAGAAGTTTTGCTTAGTTATCTTAATTCAAATTTGGCTGCCTCAAAACATAGAATCAGGGACTCAAGGCCACACTTTTCCTTTTCCAAATTCATAGACCTACCAGGACATTGTGGGACATTGACTATTAGAAGGGTCTTATTGTGTGTAACAGAAGGAGTATGTCACCAAGGAGCAGAAGCATAACCAAAAATTACAATACTCAGGGAGGGTCTCCAAATTCTAAAGAAGCCCTAATAGCTGCTGTCACTAACTTAAGAGGATTATTGGAGCAACAGTCAAAAGAGAGAGGGGTTCTGTAACTGGAAAAGCAGGACTAGCGGGAATAGACGGAACAAGAGTGACATTTCTACAATGATAGCCCCACGCATGATTACTTGCAATTATTTTTAAATGAAATACAAATAGATAGATACATAGAGGAACTTAAAAAGGATTTTGAAAAGCAAATAAGAGAAGTGGAGGAAAAATTGGGAAGAGAAATGAGAACAATGCAAGAAAATTATGAAATGAGAGTCAACAACTTGACTAAAGAAAATAACACCATAAAAATAGACTAACTCAGATGGAAAAAGAGGGTCAAAAAGCCAATGAGAAGAAGAATGCTTAAGCCAAATTTGCAAGATGGAAAAAATAATCTCAAAATCTCACAGAAGAGAATTATTCCTTCAGAATTAGATTGGAGCACATGGAAGCTAGTGACTTAGGAGAAATCAAGATACTATTAAATAGATCCAAACAAATGAAAAAATAGAAGGCAATGTGAAATATCTCATGGGAAAAACCACTGACCTGGAAAATACATCAAGGAGAGATAATTTAAAATTATTGGACTACCTGAAAGCCATGATAAAAAAAAAAGAACCTAGAAATCATCCTTCAAGAAATTCTCAAGGAAAATGTCCCTGATGTTTTAGAACCAGAGGGCAAAATAGAGGTCGAAAGAATCCACTGATCACCTCCTGAAAAAGATCCCAGAAAGAAAACTCCTAGGAATATTATAGCCAGATTCCAAAATTCCCAGATCAAGAAGAGAATATTACAAGTAGCCAGGAAGAAAAAATTTTAATATTATGGAAACACAATCAGGATAACACAGGATCTGGTAACTTCTATATTGAGGGATCAAAGGGCTTGGAATATGATATTCCGGAGGGCAGAGGAGCTGGGATTAAAACCAAGAATCACCTACCCAGCAAAACTGAGTATTATATTTCAGGGGAAAATGTGGTCATTCAGTGTAGTAGAGGACTTTCAAGGATTCTTGATGAAAAAACCAGAGTTGAATAGAAAATTTGACATTGAGATACAAGAAGCAAGAGAAACATGAGAAGGTAAACAAGGAAAAGAAATCATAAAGAACTTATCAAAGTTGATCTATTTACATTACTACATGGAAAAATAATAATTGTAACTTTTCTCAGTATGAAAATAGTTGAAGGGAATAGAAATGTACACACACACACACACACACATATATATATACATAGGAAGGTATATGGGTGTATGAATATATATGTGAATATGTATACATATATATGTTTACAGGTATACATAGATAGAGGGCACAGGACAATTTAATAGGAAGGGATGATACTTAAAAGGTGAAATTAAGAGGTGAGAGGAATATAATGAGAAGAGATGGGGAGAGACAGAATGGAGTAAACTGTCTCCTATAGAAGAGGCAAGGGAAAATGGTTACAATGGAGGGGAAGAACAGGAAGGCAAAAGGGAATGGGTCAAACCTATTCTCACTGAATCTGTCTTAGGGAGGGAATGACATACACACTAAATAGGGTATCTCACCCTACAGGAGAACAGGCGGGGAGGGAATGAGAGGGGGAATGATGGAAGAGAAGGCAGGCTGGGGGGGAGGGAAGTTGGAAGCACCCACTTTTGAAAGGGGACAGGATCAAAGTAGAGAATAGAACAAGTGGGTGGTGGGATAGGAGGGAGGGAAATATAGTCAGTCTTTTACAATATATCCACTATGGAAATGTTTTGCATAGATACATATGCACAACCTATACTGAATTGCTTACCTTCCCAGTAAGAGTGGGTGACAAGTGAGGAAGGAATGAATCTGGAATTCAAAGTTTTAAAATCAAATGTTTAAATATATATATATATACATATATATTATTATTATTAATATAATTTACATGTAACTGGGAAATAAGATATACAAGCACTGGGGCAGAGAGAGCCGCTGTGCCCTACTGGAAAGTCAAAGGAGGTATGGGAGAAGATATGGGAGAGGGCAGATTGGAGGAGAGGATATCCAGTGGGATCACTATATTGGGGTAGTAGGTAGGGGAAAAACGGGAAGAAAATCTGTAACTCAAAATCTTGCGGAAATGAATTAATGATGTAAACCAGAAGTTAACAAACCATTTGATTTGGAAAAAAAAAAAATTCTGCACTTATCAAGCAAGTCCAAATGTTCTTTTGATATTATTGGAGAAAGTTTAAAAAAAATAAAGTATTTTTCAGTGGAACCACATAATTTATTTTATACATACATATCAAAAATATTATTTGATTGCTTTGATAGTAACGTTTTGTTGGAACTCACTCTTAGACCTGAAAACCATATTCAGTTATATCCGAGAGTGATGCTAAAGCATTTGGTGCTAGGCAGAATAATTCTTGACACTGTCATTAGTGGTGTGTTTTAGAGATCAGTTTTCTACATAGATTTCACAATATTCTCTCTATATTTGGATCCATTTTTTTTTTCATTTTTTCAAATGCTTTATGAACTTCTGATTTACATAATTCATTTCCGCCAGATTTTGAGTTACAAATTTTCTCCCCGTTTTTCACCTACCCACCACCCCAAAATAGCAATCCCACAAGATATCCCCTCCTCCAAACAGCTCTCTCCCATATCTTCTCCCATACCCCCTTCGACTTTTCCAGTAGGGCATGGTGGATCTCTATGCCCCCGTGCCTGTATATCTTCTTTCCCAATTACATGTAAAATAGTATTAATAATAGTATACATATATATATATATATATATATAATTTTAAACATTTGATTTTAAAACTTTGAATTCCAGATTCATTCCCTTCTTCCCTTGTCATCTACCCTTACTGGGAAGATAAGCAGTTCAGTATAGGTTGTACATGTGTAGTTAATACAAAACATTACCGCAGAAGATATATTGTAAAAGACTGACTATATTCCCCCCCTCCTATGCCACCACCCACTTGTTCTATTCTCTACTTTGATCCTATCCCTTTTCAAAAGTGAGTACTTCCAACTTCCCTCTGCCCCAGCCTGACCTCCCTTCCATCATCCCCCCTCTCATACCCTTCCCCCCTATTCTCCTGAAGGGTGAGATACCCAATTTAGTGTGTATGTCATTCCCTCCCTGAGCCAAATTCAATGAGAATAAGGTTGACCCATTCCCTTTTCCTTTGTATTCTTCCCCTCCATTGTAACCATTTTCCCTTGCCTCTTCTATATGAGTTTACCCCCATTCTGTCTCTCCCCATCTTCTCTCATTATATCCTTTCACCTCTTAATTTCACCTTTTAAGTATTTTCTATTCAACTTTGGTTTTTTTCATCAAGAATGCTTGAAAGTCCTCTATTACACTGAATGACCATATTTTCCCCTGAAACATGATACTAAGTTTTGCTGGGTAGGTGATTCTTGGTTTTAATCCCAGCTCCTCTGCCCTCCGGAATATCATATTCCAGGCCCTTTGATCCCTCTGTGTAGAAGCTGCCAGATCCTGGGTTATCCTGATTGTGTTTCCACAATATTCAAATTGTTTCTTCCTGGCTGCTTGTAATTTTCCCTCCTTGATCTGGGAATTTTGGAACCTGGCTATAACATTCCTAGGAGTTTTCTTTTTGGGGTCTTTTTCAGGAGGTGATCAGTGGATTCTTTCAACCTCTATTTTGCCCTCTGATTCTAAAACATCAGGGCAGTTTTCTTTGAGAACTTCCTGGAGGATGATTTCTAGGTTCTTACTTTGAACATGGCTTTCGGGTAGTCCAATAATTTTAAAATTATCTCTCCTGGATCTATTTTCCAGATCAGTGGTTTTTCCCATGAGATATTTCACATTGCCTTCTATTTTCTCATTTGTTCGGATCTGTTTAACAGCATGTTGATTTCTCACAAAGTCACTAGCTTCCCTTTGTTCCATTCTAAATCTGAAGAAATGATCCTCCTCATTGAGCTTCTTTTTCCATCTAGCAAATTTGGCTTTTTAAGTCATTCCTCTCCTCATTGCCTTTTTGAGGCTCTTTTCCCAATTGAGTTAGTCTGTTTTTTAAGGTGTTATTTTCCTCAGTCAGGCTGTTGACTCTCAGTTCATAATTTTCTTGCATCGTTCTCATAGTTCTCTTCCCAATTTTTCCTCCACTTCTCTTATCTGCTTCTTAAGGTCCTCTATGACCTGTAACCAGCTTGTATTTTCCTTTGAAGCTTTTGGTGCAGGAGTTCTGACTTCACTGTCTTCCTCCTGTTCCATGCTTTGTTCCTTTTTGTCCCCAAAATAGGAGTCTAATATTGGAATCTTCTATCTGTTTTATTTCCTTTGCCTGCTCATGTCTCCCCTCAGTCACTTGACCCCTGGACTTTTTGTTGCCACAATAGAACTCTGCCACCAGACAGGGGAGCTTTCGTTCCAGATGCTGGGGTTTTCTGAGCTGCCGGAGGTATTAGTTGGATGCCCTCTCTGAAGCCTCCACATGCCCTGGCAAGCTGGTCACACACCCCAGGACCTCCACCCTAGACCGCAAGCCAGATCCAAGCAGGTTAACGCAAGGGCGATTACCCCTCAGACTGGTCTCTTGGTCCCCCTATACTCTGCAGGCCAGGAGCTGAAGCTGCCACATGGTGCTGGCTGTGCTTGGCTTCTCAGCAGTTTCTCGCCTTGGGGGCAAAAGCTGACACTCTCCCAACTACTGGTCCCAAAGTCCACACTGCATCGACCTCTCACTTTGTCCTTCGCATGTATATGTTGATAAATCTGGAAACGGCCACAGTTTTTGCTGATCTGGAGTACCTCTGGCAGGCAGCTGGTCAGGTCCGCCCTGAGGCTAAAACCTCTGGCTCATGCGGGCCTGGGCTTGGCTCCCAGAACCCTGTGCTGGCCAATTCCTGCTGGCCTGCTATGGTGTCCTCAGTGGGAGGTTAGCTTCTCTGTGTCATTTTGTGGGTTCCGTAGCTCCAAAGTTTGTTCAGAGTCCCCTTTTTACATGGATTGGGGAAGGTGGAAGCCGGAGCTGCTCGGAGGTTCCACTTCTACTCTGCCATCTTGGCTCCGCCCTGGATCCATTTTTTAATATGTGCAGTATGTGGCAAATAGATCAGTACAGAACTTTGTTAAAGGTTTTGCAATTATCAATAAGGGTGATAATAAAGATTATAGTGTTTTCAAATAGCTTACTAAACCACTGCTTAATCAATAGTGAATTTTTCTTTATGCCCTCTTTGTGTATTTTTGTGTACCTTCTTTTTTCATGCTAGCCAATATATGGATTTTTAAAATATATTTTTGAATTCATAAATTTATAATTATATAACATCTATTTTACATAAATGTATAGCTGTTAACTTTGGAAAATGTTTTTGTATGTATATGTAACATATATATATATATATACACACACATATATAAATATAAACTGGCATTCTTATGTATTAGTGATAAGCACATGATGCCTTCCATTAAGAAACATGGGATTAATATTATAATGGAGAGGAAGCTGATATTTTGCTAGTCACTCATGAGCCAGTGTGAAGCACCTGAATCTAAATGAGGTATCTTCTCCAGATCTACCACTCTCTCGTTTTTCAGAGGAGCCAGAATTTTCAGTCGCTTACTTTTCATTATATTAATGAAAACATATTTTTTTTGCTTCATATTTGATCCAAGCTGTGCTTTTGTTATGTTGGGACTTCTTTCAACCATATGGATAACCAAAAATTTTCCACATCTACTTTTGTGTTGTAATTTCTCTTATAATTTCTTGCTTTGAGAGTTTTAATATTATTCATGTTTTTTTCTGATGCTTTTATTCTTTATGTTCTATCTTCCTTTTAGCTTCCATTTTCAATTGCTAGTGAAAGTCTGAAGAACTTCTGATATACATTTGTTTTCTAGATTCCATCGTATCTATTGCTTTTTTTTTGTTGTCAGTTTTCATTATCAAACAATATGTTGTTAAAGTTTCCTATTGCATGTGCCAACTAGATATCAATGTTCCAAGGTCCTTCCACAGGTGCTCAGCAGTTTTATCACACCACTGCTGTTATGATAGTATTCAGCACCTTTCCTTAGGCGTATTCCTAGATTGCTCCACAGTGCTTAACAGGGAAATGGTCATAGCATTTATTACTGCATGTACATCATGAATTTATAATCTTTGTCAAATATTATGGGAACATGCATTCATCCACGATGGTTATACCAGATGACATGTATTTTAATTACTCTGTTTTGATGCAGTTGATCTGTTATTTGGATTCATGTTATCAAACCACAAAAGGATTTCCTAAAATTCCATTCTGATTATGCTGTCTCCATTGCAAAATTATCGCTCATTATTTAGTAGTACTGAAGGAGTCTGTGCTAAATGTAGAATTTCAGGGCCTTCCGGTTCTTCCATTTCTGCTCTCCATGAAACTTTAAGCTCCTTGAGAGCAGGAAATTTCTTTTATTTTTCTTTGTATCTCTAGTAATTAGCACAGTGTCTGGCAAACAGTAATTAGCACAGTGTCTGGCAAACAGTAATTAGCATAGTGTCTGGAAAACACTTAATGAATTTTTTTTTACTTGATTTGCCTTGACTTCTGATTTAAGGAGTTCCCCAATATCTGCTATTATTTTACCTAATCAAAATTGTCCTGCATCATTAATATATCCTTGTATAACTAACTTAGACCTGAGGATACTATCAAAAAAAATCTCAAACCGATAAACTGTTTCTCATTTACCATGATATAGTACCATGCATAATGAAAGCATTTATATCTTTAGTTAATTTCATTCATGCTTAGTTTGCCCACTCCAGTGGTTAGCATCATATAACACTGAAAAATTTCTAGCAAGCAGGATATTGCTATTTCTGATTTCTTCTGATCTATTTTGTCTTCTTATGATACCAGAACATGAAGGAGTTCCACTCACTCTACTTCTACGTGGCATGCTATTCTTCACAGTGGTTCTGGGTAAGACCACCGTAAGTAAGACTACTCCTTTATGTCCCTGTCTATTTCTTAGACTCAAAGGAGCAGATTCATCAAACTGGCCAGGCTGCTAACACAGTCAATGGCATCAGCAAAACACAACTGGTCAGTATTTCAGGTTCCCAGCAGGCCATTACAGCTATGGTAGCTGTCTGAGGGTACACAAAGTCCCCACTGTATATTACCATGTATGGCATTCCCCTATTTTGCCATATCTTTTCCCTCCACCTCAAAGCACAGAGGATGGGTTTTTATCATTGTCATCTTTTTCTTCCCATCTTTTTTTATTTTAAATAGGAATTTAAATTTTTAAAATTTAATTTTTAATCTTTAAAATAAGGATTTTAAACTAAGGACACATCTCTGTCTTACTACTATTCTTTAGTATTTAATATTCTATTAGCTAGATTAAATGACTTATTAATTATTATTATTATCATTATTATATAGGGCAGAGATGTAACATTTGGTTCAAGTGCGAGTCAATCTATTCCTACTGCCAAGGCTGTTTTAGACAACATGTCATTACTAAATAAACCTTATGAGAATCTTAGTACTGCAACTGCTGCTAACTTCTATGTTTGCCCTATAATGTAAGACCATATGTGATCTTAACTGATTCTACATCATGTGCTTTTAAAAAACGCATGATAAATATTTATATTAAGGCAATTCTGAAGTCAACATTGAGCATTTGCTCAATACAATTAAGCATGATACAACAAAATGGTTTGTGTTGTTCTCTAATGGTTTATTATGTATAAGTTTTACCTTTCCTAATCTGATACCTCAAGGACAGGAATTGCATCAATGCCCACAGAAAACCTTACTGGTGGCAAAGTTTTCCAAATGCTCCTATTCAAACATGACATTGTGATCACTGCAACTATGCCCAGATTCTACAAAGCTTTGGTCCACAGAAATAAAACAAAAAGTTAGTTCTAGTCATTCACATTTGAAAAATAAAATGATGGGAAAAGTACATATTGCCTATATTATGATATGGCTGCTATCCACTCTGGAAGAAGACCAAAATGACATTACTATGCTAGAGTCAAGTTTCAACGTGTTCAACTGTGGCTGATCAGACCAATATGAGCTTGGAATGCTCTACCCCAAGTTGGATACAAATAGCCCATGTGAATATTTGGGGTGCATACTCTAAATTTGTGTATCCTGCATTTCCTTCGAGCTGTTTCAATTTTGCTTTGCTCATAGAGCTCACCTTCTCCGGTGTGGGCATGTCATGCTGAGTGGTCCTTTGCCAGTGTCTCCCATGTCACACAATCAATTCTAGAGTTCTTAAAAGAGACCCTTGAAAGTGTCTTTGTATTTCTTCTTCTTGACCACCATGTGAACCTTCCCCTATGTGAGTTCTCCATAAAATAGTCTTTTTGGCAAGCATTTGAACAACATGGCCAGATCATCGGAGTTGTTCTCTCTGACGCAGAGTTTGAATGCTTGGCAGTTTAGTTCGAGTAAGAACCTCGGTGTCTGGTACCTTATACAGCCAGATGATCTTCAGAATCTTCCTAAGACAATTCAGTTGGAAGCGATTTAGTTTCATGGCCTGGCGCTGGTAGACTGTCCGGGTTTCACAGGCACACAACAATGAGGTCAGTTTGGTAGCCAGTCTAACACCCCTTCTCTCTCACACTTTTCTTTCGGAGCCTCCCAAACACTGAGCCAGCTCTGGCAATCCATGTATCGATCTCATCATCAATGTTTACATCCCTGGAAAGTGCACTTATCCACAGCATTCAAGACTTGTGCATCTGCTGTAACTGATGGTTCTATGGATGGATGGTATGGTGGTGGTGGTGGCTGATGGAGCACCTGTGTTTTCTTGGTGTTCATTGTTAGGCCAAAATTAGCACAAGAAGCAGAGAATTGATCCATACTTCGTTGCATCTCAGCTTCAGATGTTGCATTCAGTGCACAATCATCTGCAAACAGAAAATCATGCACCAATAATCCCTCCAATTTGGTCTTAGCTCGTAACCTTTTCAATTTGAAGAATTTACCATCAGTGCAGGAGCTGATCTTGATGCTGTGTTCATCCTCTTTGAAAGCATTTGATAACATGGCTGAAAACATCATGCTAAAAAGCATGAGGGCAAGCACACAGCCTTATTTCACTCCACTGGTGACTGGGAAAGCATGAGAGCATTGTCCATTATACAGAACCTGAGCAAGCATGCCATCGCCATCATGAAATTTGTGTATGATGCTGATAAACTAAATCTAGAAAGGAAGTCCATTTAGTTATTCTCTAAAGAGACATCATTTTCTCATTCTTTCTCTCTCTTTCTTTGTCTGCAAGCATCTATATAGATCTATATTTACAAAAAGTGATAACAAAATGTCTGTACCAAGAATAACTCAATGGACTGTCTTCTTAGGTATGTATCATAATCCAGGGACATTAATTTTTCATTCACTTCATTTTTCTATTGTGAATGGTTATATAAATAATGGTTATTCTCACAAAAAAGAGACTCTGAGACGAATATCCAAGTTTTATCTATATTTCTGTATCTAGAATAAAGAAATAGATCTCTAAGACAGGTGTTGCAGGTAGACAATGAGCTGGGTCCAGAACTGAGTAGCACAAGATTGATCTAGTTTGAAAATCTGGTACTTGTGTGATATTTTCAATGATTCCAAATTCTCACTGCTGCAAAAGCACATATTTTTAATGGGAGTATTCTCTCACAGATGCTACAAATTATGGAACACTGTAATCTCAGAAGGATGAAAATTATAAGTAATGCAGAATATAAAGACTTATGGTGGGTATAAGTAGGCTAAAATATATTACCAATGAGAACTCTTATTCATGAAGTGATATAAAAGACATTATTGCAAATGTGAATGAATGGGAACAGAGGTGGCCCAGTAACATAAAATGAAAGACAGGAAACAGACAGCACAAACAGAGAACTGGTA
Organism: Petaurus breviceps papuanus; assembly: GCF_028583685.1. Taxonomy (NCBI): domain Eukaryota; kingdom Metazoa; phylum Chordata; class Mammalia; order Diprotodontia; family Petauridae; genus Petaurus; species Petaurus breviceps. Next base: position 5,748,721 of record NW_027185653.1, read on the forward strand.
CCCTAACAACAGCAGAAAAAGTTTTGAGCACTTTGAACGGATGGTTCTATATGGTAGATTTACAGAATAACATGGGAAAAAAATTTCAAAGGATGAAAAAGTGCACAGAAGCACTGTCACATTTACACAGATGGAAGGAATAACTATATCTATAGTAATGGAAATCCAGATCCAGTCAAACTACTTTGCAGTGCTAAGCATACAGTTGGACAAATAGTAAATGCACAGATTTACCTGATGACTTCTGTTAGTTCTGTGGGTGTTTTTGTGGGCTGGTCTAGACTTCTGATTTTACTAGTATAGGGAACTCCAGTGAGGGACCTGCCTCTACCAGCGCAGACCACGAAATGCGGATTTATAGTGTTTGGGGCACTGACAGGTTAAGTGAGTTGCCCAGGGTTACACTTCCAGTATGCATCAGAGATAAGACCTGAATCCAGGCCATTCTAACACCGAGACCAACTCACTACCCACTGTACATGCTGCCTCTTTAATATCTGTTAATAACATAAACATCAACCAAAGTGCAATTGTATGGTTTGGCCCAAGCATGAATTCATTACCTCTTACTGATAAACTCTTTGAACACGCAAATCAAGAAATAAATGACTTAGGCTGTAATCTCAGCTCTGAAATTTACTAACTATGGAATCTTGGGTAAATCACTTGTCTTTGGGTCTTAATTTTTTCATCTGTAAAATCGAAGTATTGGCAACTAGGTAGCACAGTGAATAGAGCACCAACCCTGGAGGATCCGAGTTCAAATCCGGCCTCAGACACTCAACACTTACTAGCCGTGTGACTTTGGGCAAGTCAGTTAACCCCAATTGCCCTGCCTTCCCCCCCTCAAAAAAAAAAGCAAAAGCAAAGTATTCTATATGAGTGATAAAATAAATAATATCTAAGGTTTCTTTCAGTTCTAACATGTTGCATTTTTCATAGTGTCTAGCATGAACAGGACACTTGAGAACAGACTGTAGAACTTTTGATTTTGTGAATGGCACTTAATCGATAGTTTTTTCTATTTAACATCAAAACTTTTCTCTCTTCTTGTTTCAGACAATGCTGCAACAGTTAATTTTTAGCCACTATGTGTGATTTGAACAAGTTAATGGCAAACAATATTAATGGGTTAGCTGAAGGGTGCCAATATTTTATGTATTTAGTGTTTTAGGTTAAACTTTGACAGGAAATGAAAGTCATCCCAGCTACCTTCTCAAACAACTCTGTGAATGTAAAAAGCACATATCTGATTTGAAGCATTCTTTATAATGAACGTAAGTGACCTGCCTACCAAGGCAAACATTTTAGCCCCAATTTTAATTCGGGGAAAACTGGGCCATGAAGAATTTGGCCAAAAACATCTAAATGTACATTTAGATTTATTCCCCAAAGCCCTTATGTCTACATTTTACCCCCAATAGAATACACTGCTGAATATGAATTTGTCTTGTTCTGATGTCAATGCCCTTTTTCAGTGTGACAGGGAAACATCAAATTTCTCAGGGACAGGGTCATGACTGCCTTGAAGTATTTGTAGTCACAGCTTGATTAGGAACGGCAAAGCCCCCAGAATGAGTTCTTCCCATTCCTATTAATTTACATTATTATGTGTCCATAACTATTCTGGGGTCACATTAATACAAAATTCCTTCCTAATTCCTTGGCAGGGGAGAGGAGGTATCACATTGATTTGGCAGTGAGCTCTTACTGGGTAATTTCTCCCTTAACAGAACTTGATAATAATTCCAATGAGTCCTTTGTCTTTATTCATATACCTTCCTCCTCTTGGCTTCCTTTGCTTTTCTGTCCTCTAACCTCTCCAATCTCTACCTCAAAATTTCCCCTTCCAGCCTTCCCTGTAAGTTAAGTAAGTTACTCCAGCATCAGGGCACGACTTCATTTGAACTATTTACAGCAGCAGGAGGGAGATGTGACTATTCAATCAGATAAAGAAGAGTCTGGTCAGACGGCTCCACCACAGTTACAAAAAGTTTCAAAATGAAGAACATGACCAATGATCAAGCTGAAGCTGCCTGTGCTCTCTTTTTTCTTCTTCTTTCTTTTAAATAGAAAGTAAACATGTCTGAATGAGTAAAATGGTCTTAGTTAAGCCCTGGGTCAAGCCAGCTGTTTGTGCGTGAGGAGGGAAGTTATTGGAAAATTATTTCTGGTAACTAGGAGTTCAGCCTCTCAGGGCACCCAAGTGCTGACCAAGAATGTGCCAAGTAATTCAGGTAGCTGAGCTGGCAAACCTTCTACCTCCTATCCTGAATTAATCTGCATTGAGGCTTCACTGAGTATTGGCCAGAGCCTATGTCTAGGGAATAGTCCCCTTTCTTCCTATCTCATGCTGTTCTATCTGGCAATATTTCAGAAAGAAGAGCCTGATAAAAGGCCAAGAGAAAAGTGTAGTTCGGCTCTTAATTTGCTAAATTCATAAGCTCTTAGCTTCTAGGATGATAGCTCTGCCCCATCAAAGAGTGAGAAAAGCAATCTTTTCTTTGTTTCAAGCAGTGGAAGAGATCACCTACCTTTCCCTCCCTCTGCTGTCTTTGATGAGGCAGAACAGTGATTATGGAACTGATGGTTTACGGATTTCTGGAAGCTCAAGAAATGTAATACAAAGAGAACATCAGTGCAAAATGGTCTGAAGAATTTCCACCTGCCCCAGGACACACAATGAAACTTAATCCACTCAGTCAATCCTTTGGGGAAGCCTGAGAATATATTATTAATGGCCTGAAATGTCCATGCTTCTCTTTAAAATTATTATTTATGGCTGAGATCATCTGTCAAGTACTCTGTCTACTAAGTTCTGAATTACCTGGTGCACATGTGAAAATGTCTTTATAAGTCATAAAAATAATTCATTTTCAATAGCTCATGAAAAATAGCCAATAACCCACACACATGGGAAAGGAGGAAAGACCTTCTTAGGCAAGGAGCTAAGAACATACCAATTCTAAAAGTCTCAAAACAAGATGCAATTTAGCAACACTAAGGAATACAAATGATAACTTTTAAAACAGTATGCCATATCCTCTTTCTAGAGGAACTCTCATTTCTCTACATATATCCCCAACTTCTGCCTTTCTTCTCCATTACTTAAAAGAAAGCTAAAAAAAAATCAGAGATGCCTTGAGCTATCTATCATTTGTGAAAATTCAGCTGCACAGAACTTCCAAGCAGATGTTTTGTGTTATTTCTGTGTGTTCCTCAAGGAAGTATCTGCCCTTCTTGCCAAGGAAAATAGTCCAGTGTAGTGAGATTTTCTTCCTCTTACTTAAAAAAAAAGGAAAGAAAAAACACACCAGATACAAATGATTAGACATAAACAAAGTTCCTATTCAATTCTGCTGCACAATATCCCACCATTCCCCAACCCATATTATCACAATGTCTAGGACAAAAAGAAAGGAAATCAGGCTCATTTGTGATTATAAGTCAAACATCTCATTAATGGTCTCAGTCCTGTCATTTACCCAGTGTTCTCCAATTACAACTGAGAGGTCACTGACTGAAAAATCTCCATGGAACTTTATCACCTGCGTCATCCTTTCTCACTGCCCTATCACATAATCCTCCTCATAAACTGTCTGCCTTTCCTATATTTTCATGACAAGCGGTAAGCATAGACAACCAAATGACAATTTAAGGAAAATGACATGAAGAAAAATAGATCTTGGGGTTTTAGTAATCCAATGCCAATCTAAGTCAAGGATGTGACAGAGCAAGTAAAAAAAATTAATGTGATATTGATATTAAGCTACATTAATTATCACAATAATAATTGTGCTATGATAATAAATTGTAATGAGCAAAGTTTTCTACATAGATATGTATGCCTGGGTCTACATATGTATATACATATGGATGTGTCTGCTTTCTGAGATCAAGCAAAGAGACTGTCAAGTCAACAGGCATTTAAAAAAGAAAAAAGTCCCTGTTATCAAGGATTTTCCAATCTAATGGGGAGATAACATGCAAACAACTACATACAATCACATATGAAAGATAAATTGGAAATGACAAAAATTAAAGACAAAAATTATCCCTCTCTCTTCCCACATGTGCAGATACATATAGATATATATGAACATATATATATATATATGTGTGTGTGTGTGTGTGTGTGTATGTATACACAGGTATATACATATATATGCATAGACACACACATCTCTATTTACCTAGCCTTTCTGAATTCATCTATAGTCAGACCATCCCTAGAGTGCTCAGTACTGGGTACCCCATTTTAGTAAGGATATTGGCAAATTGGGGTATATTCAGAGGAAGATGAACCTAGGTGGTTTGTGATTTAGAAAGAATTGGAGAAGGGACAGAAAGGCATGTCATCTGAGGAGTAATTGAAAAAGCTCAGGATCTTTAGCCTAGAGAAGAGAAAATTTGGAGGTAAGAGGGATAATTTTTGTCTTCAGTATCAGGTGATTATCTCCATTTTATCCTGCCTATGTGATCATTTGTAGATACTTGTTTGCATTTTGTCTCTCTCATTAGATTGGAAGTTCCTTAACAACAGGGACTTTCTTCTCTTTTTTCTTTATATTCGCAGTGCTTAAGATAGTGCCTAGCACATAGTAGCTTGTTGACTGACAGACTGTTAAAGTATGCCTTGCTTTGACTGACCCAAGAGAACAGACTTAGGAGCAACGTGTGGTAGTTTGCTAACAGTTCTCCCCAAGAAGAACGGGCTCCCCATCAATGGAAATCTTCAAGCAGAGACTTAGGGATATAACAAAGCCAATTCCTATTTATGTAGCCTCAGAGTTCCCTTGCCACTCTGAAATATCATGACTCAATTAAAATCCCCCAGAAGGTATTAACTATCAATTGAAGATAAAAACCAAAAGAAGGGAAACTCAATCTAGCCTAAAACTGCTGAACTTGCTGAAAAGCAGAAAGGCAGCAAGAAGAAGGAGCTAGGAGTGTGATGCTAATGAATGTTTCTTTTACTGGGAGTCCAGTTTAGAAGCATAATTTGTGGACACTGGGCTTTTCCATCACAAGTCACTGCCAGATTTTGATTACTAAAATTACAGTGGACTGATTTGTATGGGGATGACATATGTACTCCATGGAAAGATTGTTAGAGAATTTTCCTGAGGGTCAACAGTAGCCACACTGGTGACCAGGAAAGAATATCTGTGAAAATCAGTCTATGCCCCCACAACAAAAACTGAAAAAAAAAAAGTGAAGTCAATTCTCCTCCCTTTTATTTTCCTGCTACATCTTCACTGGAACAGGTGGGCATTAAAGATGCTATTTTCTGAGTAATTAAGCTATGACTGACTGTAAGGCGATTCTCAGCACAATGCATATAACCAGGAATTCAGTGATGAAGAAGAGAAAAAGGAAGCAACTGAGAAAAGGGGGAACTGAAAATACTGATGGTTTGAGCCAGACTTAAGGGTTAATAGCACAGACACTTGAAATGAGGAATATTAGCTGACCAGAAGGAAGTCAGTTAAGAAAAATTTGGGAGCAGGGAGCAACTACTAAAAGGTTTTTGTTTTAATTGCACATAGAAAGGCTGCCAGTGGTTGCTGGCAAGAACTCAAATAAAAACAGGCTACTCTTTTTTATCCCTACTATCCCGGATCAGGAGGGTTATAGGAATGGCAGTATTGATCTGAAATGGAAGGGGTGCATCTGGCTGCGGCTTGGAAAGGAAATAAGTATTTTAAGTGCCTAATATGTTCCAGGCACTGTGCTAAGTGCTATTATTATTCTTATTTAACAGTTGAGGAAACTGAAGCAGGCAGGGGTTATATGAATCTCCTAGGATCATCTTCCTGACTCCAGGTCCAGTGATCTATCCACTTTCACCACCAAGTAACTTCTACAAAGGACTGGGTATATGAAGTTCCTTATGTCAAGAATCTGTTGGTTAACCCAAGGATAAAACATAGGGACAATTAAAAGACAGATAATTGCATTAAGCTGTAATCAGTTAAGAGCTGTGTAATTGAAATGAACTTAACTGTATATAGCTCTAGAGTTGAAAGAAACCTCTGAAGTGCCCTTGTGCAACTCTCTTATTTTACAGATGAATAAACTGAGGGCCAGGGAGTTAAATAGCTGGCCTGAGGCCACAGAGATAACCATCGAAGGCAAGCTACGATTGTCCATTGATTCCAGAATTAAAACTTATTTCCTCTGTACTATCCCACTTTCCTCTATAGTTTCCCATCCAAATTTCCTCACCAAGTAGCAAATAAGTTTTGAATTCTAAATAGCTGCCTAACAATGTGTTGTCCTAAGGACTCATCATGAAGTCATGATGACATGGACATAGCATACAGAAAATCTTGATAAGAGAAAATGCACTATTTTACACAAATATAGGTAACTTTATGCATTTTCAATTAGAAAGTAAGACAAAAAAAAGTAAGACCAACCAAGAAGCCCAACAAAAAAGGGAAAGGAAGGTGTGCCCTGTAGGACAAGCATCCTTGTTAGTTCATGCTTTGTCTGGTCTCAATTGCTCCTTCCAAGTGGTTCCTGCCTCATTCAAAAGCACCACATGTATTTCTGTTCCTTAGTATCGTGGGTCAACAAGCATTTAGTAAATGCTCAGTAAATGCCAGTGCTTAACTGGGGATACAAAAAAAGGAAAAAACAAAGTGACAGGTAATGAATAAGCACAGAGTTGGCAGATGGAGTACCTTCTGGGCCAGGAACAAGCAAGAATGCCAGTGTCACTAAACTGTGCAAGAATTTTGGAAATATAGGAAGAGGCCAGGTTGTAAAGTGCTTTAGAAACCAGAGACAATATCTTACATTGACATTGGGGGTAATAAGGCCTTACTAGGTTTTACTGAATTAAGGAGACGTAATCTTTAGGTAGATTACTTCGGCAGCTGCATGGAGGACAGATTGCAGTAGGGAGAGACGTAAGGCAGGGGGAGCAACAAATATATCCAATTATTGCTAAGTGAGGCATGAGGTGATAAGGGCCTGTGTAAGGGTGGTGTGTGTCAAAGGAAAGAAGGGTATAAATACACACACATACACACACATACATATGATGGATGCTGTGAAGATAGAATCTTGGGAACAGATTGAATATGTGGAGGTAATGCAAGTGAGGAATCAAGGATGGCACCTGATGATACTAAGAACCATGGAATATTATAGTTGAAAGAGACCCTAGATATCAAATAGTTCAATTAATTTATACCATCTAGTCCAATTTATTCATACCATCCAGTCTATTCCATTCAAAAATTAAGTCCCAGAGAAGAAAAGTGCCTAGTTCAAAGTCCTACAGCTAGTTAATGGTACAATCAGGACCAGAATCCAAGGCTTTTCATATCCCAAGTCTAATTCTCTGGGATGGGTCTGATAGCAGAAGGCAAGAAGGCTTCTACATGGAAAAGGCATCAATAACAAAATTGAAGGAGTATAAGCACAGAAAATGAAGGGGGATAGTAAGAAATTGAGTCTAAGAGCATGTTTTAGAGCTGGAAAAGACCCCAGAAGCCTTCTAATTCAACTCCTACTTTTACTGATAAGGAAATTAAGGACCAAGGATATTGTGATTTGCCCAAGGGTCCCATAAATAATGAAGTGTCAGAGGCAGAATTTGAACCCAAATCCTCAGACCCCAGAGCCAGTACTCTTCATTGTGCCAAGGAAATGAAAGGAAAAGCTCATCATAAGGAGTTGTGGCAAAAAGATAAGCAAACGGAGGTTACAATCTTATCTGGATGCAGGCCTGCTGAAGATAGATGTTTGCTTCCTTAACTCTTCTCCATAGTTTAGCTCAGACTTATAACCAACCAGCTGTCTACAGGAACTAAATAGCTCTGCATAGGGAGAAAAAGTAAATCATTCAAAAATATATATCTGAACAGCAGCAGTTCTGAATACATAATCTGAGAAACCTGGCTTGATTATTTGTCCCTATGAATTACTGGGGGAAGAAAACAGAGATGGGAGGAAGTTCCTAACAAGGTAAAAAAGGATGTAACAAGTCTTCATAAGAAATTTAATTCCTACTTTTACTTCCAATTCATTAGGATTGAGGTACCATTGCTAAAGACACTCCTGGTATTTTGTATTCTATCCAAGGCCAAATGAGACATACATTGAATTGCACTTTGAACAAGGGGCTCTGAAAGAAAAATAACTATGGTCTTCTGTAGTAGTGGCTGCATGCTGGAATGAAGCCAAAGGCAGAATATAGGAAGGAAACAGCATCAGCTGAAGACTAGATAGCTCGTGAGTTAGTAACCTTGAACAATACAGTCAATCAGTTAAAAAGCATTTATTAAATGCCAGGCACTGTGATAAAAACAAAAGAAAAAAAATCCTTGCCTTCAAGGAGCATATACTCCATCGAACAATGCAAGGGATTTTCAGTCAATCAAAAAAATGGTTTTAGTCTAGGATCTGTTTTTCCCCATAGCAGCCACTACCGTGTTTCCCCGATAATAAGACCTATCCCGAAAATAAGCCCTCCCCTTACTGTGTAAGATTCCTCTAAAATAAGCCCTCCCCCGAAAATAAGCCCTATTGAGATTGCTACTGTAGTGAAGGTGATCCCCTGCGCTACACGCTACATTACGGTCCCCCCTGTTTGCCCCCCCCCCCCCCCCCCCGGTGAAACACACGCCACGCTCCGAGCTGCATCCAATCAGAGCTGCAGCAGTGAGTGCATCATCCTGTTCTTCCCCAGTGATTTGCTTGCTGGCGCCATTGAGAGCAGTGCCACGGAGGAGAGCTGAGGCAGGACAACATAAAAACCCAGTATGTAAGCGGGAGTGAGGGGGCATGATGGAGGATAAAAAGGGCATGATGGAGGAAAAAAGAAGAACTCAGGGGGCATGATAGAGTGAAAAGAAGGACTGATGGTCATAATTTTATTATTCTGTCTGTTTTGACCCCCAGACATGAGTACAAAAAGGAAGAGCTACGGTATACTGTTGAGTATAAGAAAGCAATTGTAGAGGAGTCACATGTCATTGCTGTCAATGTTCATTAAAATAAGCCCTCCCTTGAAAATAAGCCCTCTGGTGTTTTTCTGTCCAAAAAAATTAATAAGACAGTGTCTTATTGTTGGGGAAACACGGTATGAACATGCATGTGTATTTCCAGAGTAGATTTGTAAAATATAATAAACTGTCTTCCTCAAAGGTGTGAGAAGTAGCAAAGGGTTAAGTTTCCACAGGACTGCAAAATTGCTGAAATGAGGCTACTGATAAAAGGCTAGCAGATCAGACAGTAGCCTTGGGAAGAGTTGAGGAAGGAGCCTTGGGAAGACGTTGGATTCCCAGTTCCCACAGAACTCCTAGATAATACTAAAAGTGAAATAAAATAAAAAGAAGCTGACAACAGCAGGTGGATTCAACCCATTAGAAAGCAGACAGTGGCCTTGGAAGACTCAGGTCCAGATAAGGACATATCTAAGCTAGACTGGGGGGGGGGGTGTCAATATTCCAGGGTTTTTACTGTGGTTACTTAATTATACAAATTGTCTTACATGTCTAGCCTAGAATTAGAGCTACTTTAGCAATAATGTATGGTAATGGGAAAGGTATATGCTAAAGAGAATGAACCAATCAATCCTCTGAGTGTCTGCACCAAACTAATGTATAAAACTTGCTTGGTTTTTGTATCCCTCACTCTTTCTTCCACAAGAAGGATGGAGTCCACTTCTGGCCAGAAGTGTTCAATTACTATGGATTTCTCCTTAATAAATGTCTTTTGATATCAGATTTTTGGCATCAACTGTGTTTTGCTTTTTCAAGTTAACATTTCCAAGAAAGGCAAAACCAAAGTGTTTATTTGGAGCATCATTAGGATACCAGGAGGCAAGATTTAACAGGGTACTTATCACTAATCCAGGGAATGCTGCCATCTTAAACCTTCTCTCTGTTAGGCCTCCCCACAAACAAGTTCCCCTAGGCAAATTCCTCCCTCCATCCACTCACAGTTTGCTTCTCTCTCTCAGCTCTGCTCTCTCCTCCTTGGGGCAAAGGGCTCCTCCCACACATGGAGTTCCATGTGACTCACGTTTTCAGCTGGACCAGAGTTCAGAACAGGTCACATAGGCCTATTAACCATTATTCCATTAACCTTACACCTGGTCAGCTAGGTTGGGACAATTCATTTATCTTTTGGTCCCTCTCTTTCTCTGTCCAAAACACAGGGACAATAACATCTATCCCTCTTTAACAAAAGAAATGGGAGGAATGTATAAAAATAACAGGTGTCTGCAATATTTCACCCTGTGGAGAGCAGAGGGCATCTCTCTCCCACAGATTGGTGGGATGTCAAAAAGCAGCAGGTAGTGTGTAGTGTCACGGGTAGTGTGGCAGGCACACAGAGATTTCAGTTTCTTACAACCTTTTGCCTTTGAGGGGCAAATTACCATTCACCAATTTGGGGGCCTAAGGAGCTAAAAGATTGGGGAAGTGGGACTTCCCACTGCTAAGAGTTCCTGTTTCTCAGGCTACAAAGATGGTGGAGAGGGGACACCTCTCAAAGGCAAAAAGGAAAGGAAATAGAAAACCTTGAAACCACAGGAAACTTTCAGAGTTGCGGATTTTAGGTTGTGGCAGCAATGTGCCTCTATCTACAGTGAACAGAAGCAATGGTGGAAGAGCTGAGACTAGACCAGAATGCCTGTGGAAATCAAGACACTCACTGGGCCTAGACTCTGAAAAGTCTATGGCTTGAGATCAGACCTAGGGAAGTGAGGACAGAGAGGGACTGAACAGGAAGCTATTAAAAATCAATCAGTAAATGTTTATGTGTTTACTATGTGCCAAGGACTATGCTAAATGTTGGGGATACAAGTATAAAGAATGAAGCAATCCATGTTTACAAAAGTTTTCATTTTAATGAGTTAAGTACATATAAAAATTCATGCAATATAAATATAAATTGAATAAAGAAAAATAATTAAGTGTAAGGATGTTTAGAGTGTGCTAATTTTGCATACCTGTATTAAATAAAATTTGCTAAGCTGATAGTATGCTAGCTTTGCTTCCCTAACTCTAAATGTAGTGGACCAAGCCAGTTGTTGCATACATGGGAACGACCTGGTATTTAAGTAGGTCAATCAGTGGCCAAACATGAAGTCACTTTTGTCAACTAGAGCCTAGCAAATAGATCAATCTTCATAGAATGGATAATGTGACATCTTGCCTTGCCACAGGTTTGAGGACAGTTACACATGAACAGACTCAGGCTACTTACACTAGTACACTGCCCCAAGATGTAGCTACTCTTGTGGTCACTAAAAATATGAGGAAGGAAGAAGTCAGTGTGGTACAACAGAAAGAACAATGAGGCTGGAGTCAGAAGACTTGGGCTCAGTCCTAGGGTTTTCTATCACTGTGTGTCTTTGGTCAAGTCACCTAGTCCCTCTGAGGTTCCAGTTCCTCATCTGTAAAATGGCTTTCTACTACAATTGTACACCTCAAAGCAAAAAGAGGGAAATGAGCACAGACATGAGATTACATAAAGCGTCACAATTACAAAAGCTAACTAGTTATTTTATCTCATATATTTTGCTTCTCAATGATAGGCTGCATACACACACACAGACGCTATACATCTCTTAAGTTTACCTAAACTTTTTCTGCCTTTCTTCTTAAATTTCATTCTTGAAAAGAAAAACCTTCATATCATCTTGCAAAGTATGAGAAATCTGGTTTCATTCTGTTAAGAACTATTGAATGTACAAATAGAATGTCATTAAGTCTATTGACACAATTGTTAAAATATTAACTCCAGTAAAATTCCCAACTTGCTAATTCAACAGAACCCACCCACGTCATTCTGTAAAAAGGCCTGGGAAAACACCTGCAATTTAATTGCGAGATGCCTGAATCCACAGCAGGCAGGCAAAATGTTCAAAGCATAATAAGCAGGAGGAGCCTTCAGAATCCAGGGTCCTAGACCCAGACTCATACATACAGGTTTGGGTTTGACAAAGACCTTCCAGGTAATCCAGTCCAACCTCCTCATTTTACAATCAAGAAAATGGAGGCTCAGAGAGAAGGAAATGAGGCCTGCCCAAGGACGGGGACACACACACACACACATACACACACAAACACACACACACACACACACACACACACACACACACACACCCCCTACCAACTAGGATTAGAACAAAGGTCCTAGGGGCGGCTAGGTGATGCAGTGAATAGAGCCCTGGAGTCAGGAGGACCTGAGGACCTTAGTTCAAATCCGACCTCAGACACTTAACACAAAAACTAGCCATGTGATCTTGGGCAAGTCACTTAACCCCAACTGCCCTCCAAAAAGCAAAAAAAAAAACGAAGGAGAACAAAGGTCCTAGTTCAATCACTTCATTTCCCAATTGAGGAAAATGAAGCCCCCAAAAGTTAAGTTCCTAAGGTGTCACAGGGTATTAAGTAACAGAGCTGAGACGTGAACCCAGGGGCTTGGGCTTCAAACGCAGAATTGTTTCCACTTTTCAATGAGATGTAAGAATTGGTGACAGGGAGGGGTAGCGGATGTTGGAATTCCATAAATGGAATGAGGCTGCAGAACTCTGAGCATACCACTGTGGAAACAATTTAGCAGGAGAACATTCAGAGTTCTTAGAGATAGTCATTTCCATTCGCAACAGCAGTTATTAACCTTCTGGTCATTCCTGACACTGTCATGTAGCCCCAGTATAAGATCTTTTAGAATCTTTTTTGGAGGGGGAGAGGCAAGGCAATTGGGTCACTTGCCCAAGGTCACACAGCTAGTATTTGTGTCAAGGGTCTGAGGCCGAATTTGAACTCAGGTCCTCCTGACTCCAGGGCCAGTGCTCTATTCACTGCACCACCTAGCTGCCCCAGAATCTTAATTTTTAAAAAATATTGTTAATATCTTTTGTTTCTATATCACTTACATTTTCCATTTTATTCCTTTTCGTTCCTGTTCCCTGAAAATCATCCCGATTACAAAGAATAAACAGGGGGCACACTCCAAAGCCAACATATCAAAACATTTTTAAAAAAATATTTTATGCAGTGTTCCATGCCCATAGTCCTCTGACTCTGCAAAGAAAGTATGTGTGTGTGTGTGTGTGTGTGTGTGTGTGTGTGTGTGTGGAGGGGGGGCGGGGTTAGGGGAAGAAGCTGGCTTTTGTACATCCCTTTAGGACCAGCCTTGTTGAATTTTTTGTTGACATTGTTGTAATCGTTTTGTGGTTATATGTCTATCTATATACATATATATTAGTTTGGTTAGTCATTTTTTGTCAGTTTGTATAAGTCTTCCCATACTCATCTCTTTTACCTAAGATTTTCTTTTCTTTTCAAGTTTTTTTTCCTTCTAGCAACAGATCCAATTCTGAGAATTTCAGTTGCACGTAGCTTCCAATCTAGTAACAATCAATGGAAACCATCTTTCAAATTTGTTCTCAGCAATAAGTAGATTTATTCTTCTTCATGTAAGAACAACTTATTAGGTTACATTGCAACATATTTCAATGTAAAGGGTGCTCGGTTTGGAGTTTTTGTACTAAGTTTGAATCCAACCTCTACTATATTTAAGCTGTGTGGCCATGAAGAAGTCCCACAACCTCTCTGGACCTGAATCTCCCCATCTGTGAAATGAGGAGGTTAAATGAGTTGACCTCTAAGGTCCCTTTCTCATCTAAATTTATGATCTTGGATGAAATGATTCATGGAAGGGAATTGAACTATTTCTCTCTATAATAGTCTAAAATGGGTGGAGACAGACAAGTCAGAAGTAATAGCTGGCATTTATTTTCCATTTATACGAATGCAATTCTCAAAATGACTGTGTAAATCAAAAGAGCCAAGTGGTTACACTAAGCATCATCCATGTCTCCAGTATATTAGGCCTAAACGAGCTCCTTTGGATTGACAGGCTGCAGACAGACTGCTGACTTACATTCTTCTCTTTGAAGGGCCAGGGTTCTCACACAAATGGAAGAGGTCAATTCAAAGAGTTCTTTCCACAGTCTACAGTGAACTAGGGGACTGGTAAGGAGCTGACACATTTTTTCTATTGATTGGCTCCCTCACTTCTATTTTAGTGCTTTATATGTTTGAAATGAGAATGGTAAATGCATCTCTGCCAAATGGGCTCACTTCCTTTGGTTGTGAGGATGAAGGAGGAAATCCTGTTCTTCCTGAAGAGGGAATTCCATTCAAGTAATATATGCAACAGGTCAGATGTGGCTACTCGGGCTAAGGGAGAGCTTCTACAATGACACACAGAGATTATGGACAGTCTGAGGCCCAAAGGCAGCAAATGCCGTTAAGGATCTCTTACCTTCTCTTTTTTCCCTGGAAATGGAAAAATTGTTAATATTTAAGGACATATACAGCAATGGAAGGCATAATTAGCCTTACTTGAAAGGATGTAGAATTATGTATCATTTTCTCTGGAAGGAGTCCTTAGAAAATAATTTTGTTTTCTGCATACAGGCATCTCTGCTTGACCCATCCTACTAGCCAGTCACACAGAGAAATATATCTAAACCCTCCCAGTTCTTTGTGGCTGTAATCCAGTTCAAACAAGCAGACACACCCTTTGCAAAGTGAACCTGGAAAGGTATGTGTGGTGTTTGAGAGATCAAAGCATTCCTTTCTTTTTAGTCTTAGAGCAAAGGGAATCACCTCATAAATCAGGGGTAGTTCAATTCCTAAAATATGAGTACTTCCATGGTGAACTCAAACCAATAGTCAGTCCCACAGCTCTGAGGATAAAGCAAAATAATACAGATTCTGAATACACTGCCTTTCCAGAACATAAAGAAAACCTAAAAATACAAAAATGTAGTGAAAAATCTCCTCCCACCACACTGAATAGAGCTTATAAGTACACTTCATCACTGTAATGTAGACTTTGGAGACCATCCAAAGGGCTTACTGAGAACACTATAAAATAGTGTCATTTATGCTGTAGATGTAGGTGCAGACTATGAAAACAATGAAGCCTCAATGTATGGTGCTATATAGGCTTATCTGTTTGTGTGAGTGCATAGGTGTATAAGTGTGCGCACATGTATTAGCCCCAAAGCAGTCATTCTTAACCTGAGATGGACAGACTTGGTGTTATGTAAATATATATTTTTATAATTATATTTCAATGTAATCAGCTTCCTTTGATAATCTCAAGCATTTTATTTTATAAATTTAAAAACATCATTCCGAGAAGGGGTCTTTAGGGTTTCACTTGAGTACCAGAGGGGTCTGTGGCAAAAAAGAAAAAAAAAGTTAAGAACCCTTGCCCTAAAGCACATTTTTGTTTATTTGTTTGCTGATAGAAGGAAAAAAAGCCATCTTAGATTGCCTGGGGAATTGGTGCTTTTCGAGAAAGAGAAATATGAGGGTTCTCTTCCAGTATATGAGCAGTTGTTATGCAGAAGAGAGTGCACATGTGCTCAGTTTAGTCCCACAAGGCACCAAACCAGATGTAATGGGTGATAGTTTCAAAGAAGCTCAATGTGAGAAAAAACCTGCCTAAAAAGAGAACAATCTAAAAATTGAATGGCTATCTCAGAAAGGGTTGGGCTTGCCCCTTACTAGGAGTCTAAAAGGCTGGAAATCCAACATATCCAACACCTGTATTAGATGGAGAATTTGACCTTCTAAGATCTAGTAAGGGATGTCTGATGGCTTATTTTGCTCCAAAGTAAACAAAACGATTTAATTGTACAGCAAGGCCAACTGTACAACATGGGGCTATACAGTCTCTGGTAGTACACAGAAATACATCTATTCCAAACCACCTAGTAATACAGAGACATCTGCATATGTACCTATATACACACATATATACATATATGTATATAAATATACTTTATGCTGATCTACATAAATGCCTATCTTAGATATGTTCATATATATGTTATATATAAATATATATGTACTCTATAACATACCTAACAAGTATACTCAACTCTCTCTCTACACCACACACACATACACACACACACACACAGGAATACATAAATATAGTCAATTTGGAGCTAAGCATAGAGACTGGATCTCTGAATTCTTGTTTCTTTGTTGTTATTGCTAATTTAAAAAACTCCATGATGATTTAAATCAGTAAAATAAGCTACTATGGAAGATTAGGGAATCTCTCTCTAAGATCATAAAAATTACAACTTCCCTGCATCTATGCTGAATGGGTAGGATATTACTGTCCAGAGGCAGAAGAATGAACAGAATGGCCTGTGAGAGCTGTCTGGACTGGGTTTTATTGTTTGAAGAGATTTTAATTCCAGAGTTGAATAACCAGGATACTTCAGACTGCTATAATAGAAAGAGAATTGGAATTGGAGTGTGACCTGAGTTCTAGTCCTACCTCTCTTACACACTTCTCATGGGCTAGCTACCTACCTTCAGTTTCCTAATCTGTAAAATAGGGACCGTAACATTTGTAATACTTCACAGTGTTGTTATAAGCTTCAAATGAGATATTGAGTGTGCATATCCAATGAGTATGCAAAGTGATCTATGAACCTTAAAATGCAAGATAATTATCAGTTTCAGTTCTATTATTCTGTATTTCCCCTCCTGGAGATAAAGAACTTAGAAAGTAAAATTGATGCTCCAAGATAATTCTCTTGCCACTATTGTAACTAAATCATACAGAGTTACAAGGTGGGAAGAGACCTCAAAGATCGCCTGGTCAAACCCAAACGAGAATTTGTACAATATCCTTTACAGGTAACTAACCAGGCAGAGGCCCAGATGACATGGGGGCAGCGTGCAGAGGCCTGGGCTTCACGGTACTAAGTTAATCCACCAACTGCAAAGGCCATTCCGGGCCTGTCACCTCAGGGCTGGGAGCTGGGTAAGAGACAAATGCAGGGTCCATGGCAGTGGCAGCAACTACTCCTGTGACTATCGACCCACAGCCTGGAAATTTAAAAAGCACCTATCTGAACTTCCGGCTGCTCCAGTCCCCGCCTCTGACCCTGGAAACAATTAACTAACCAGGCTCTCTTTGAAGACCTTTGGTAGAGGCAACACCCTTACCTCCTGAGGGAGCTCATTCCACTTCTAAACAGCTGCCATCACCAGAAAGGTTTTTTCTTTATATCAAGGCTAATTTTTATTGATACCACAGTGCCCGACTAAAAGCCAGGATGACCTGGGTTCAAATCTTACCTAAGACATTTAGGGCACCTTGGGCAAGAGGATTTCCTCATCTGTGAAATAAAAAGATTGTACTAGATGACCTCTCAGGTCCCTTCTAGCTCTGGTTCTGTGACCCTATGGTTGTATCTCTTCAGTATCTTCAGTGTTGGCACCACCCTTAGTTCTGTCCTCTGAAGGCAAGAAGATCAAGCATATAGTTCTTCCACATGACAGCCTTTCAAATACCTGAAATATTCAGACACTCGTGTAGGGAACACCTCCTTCCTTCACTGAAAGACAACTGAAGTGGAAAAAGGCTTCACGACCAGAAAATTCCCCATAATTCTTGCTACATGCAAGATTGATGCCTATTCTTTTTCTTATCTTACGTGTTATATATCGCACTGTAGATTTAAAACTGGAAAAGCTTGGAGGCCACCAAGTCCGATCCCTTCATTTTATGGCCAAGATGGATTAAATGACTTGACCAGAATTGTACAGGGAGCTTCAAGTCAAGTACTCCACTGTACTACCTGTAAATTGGCCTCTTTAACAACCCCATGGGTAGACTGCATTTGGGATGCACCCATGTAACCTTTCTTCATTCTTCAGATATTCATTTACTCAACAAGAATTTTTTAAATGACTATTGTATGTATTAAGTTAGACTGGAGAAGATGCAAAGTTTAGATAAGACACAGTCTCTGATCTCAGGAAGCTTGCTGCTCATCCTTAGTCTTGGAAGACAACCAATAACATCACAATGCTGGGATTACAGTCTGTTCAACTGTGGTTAATCGGTTCAGTAAGAGTCTGGAAGCTCCTACAACAGGAGAGGCACAAGCAGGCTGTTTAAACATTCGGTATGGAGATGCCTCTGGCTTTGCACAGCTCACGCTTCTTCTGTGCTGCTATCAGTCTGCTTTGGTCACAGGGCACAGCACCTTCTTTGATGTAGGCATGCCCTTCTGGGTGGTCTTGTGCTAGCATCTCCCATGTCTCACAACTGCTACCAAAATTCTTCAGAGAGACCTTAAGCGTGTCTTTGTACCACTTCTCCTGACCCCCATGTGAGAGTTTGTCTTGTGTGAGCTCTCTGTAAAAGTCTGTTAGGTAAGTGTGTGTTTGGCACTGAAGCTATGTGGCCAGCCCACATGAGTTATGCTCTCTGCAACAGAGTTTGAATAACTGGCAGTTCAGCTTGAGAGAGGACTTCAGTGTCCATACGTTATCTTGCCGGGTAATTTTCAGAATCCTCCTAAGACAATTCAAGTGCAAGGAGTTCAGTTTTCTGGCATTCTGCTGATGGGCTGTCCAGGTTTCATTGGCAGACAACAATGAAGTCAGCACAATTACTGCAGCCCTTCAGTTTGGTAGGCATCCTAATACCTCTTCTCTCCCACACTTTCCTTAGAAGCCTCCCAAACACTGAGCTAGATCTGGCAATGAGTGCATCAAACTTGTCACCACAGTTCAGCAGGAGGTGAAGACTCAAACTTAGAAAATGATACGGCAAAATATTGCGTGGTAAGTGCAACAGAGAATTGGACAACAAAGCGCTATGTGAGGACCAAGAAGGGAAAGTCATTTCACATGGAGAGAAGTCAAAAGGCTAAGTGAAGTAGGTGGTACATGATATGAGTTTCACGGGATGGTTAAGAGGTGGAGGGAGAGCATTCCGTGCATAGCAAACAATATGAGCAAAAAGCATGGAGGGGAAGGTGGCAGGTTACATTTTGGGGAAGGAACTAGTCAGGTTCAATTGCAATGTAAAGGTGTGGAAAGGAGTAATGTGAGATAAGGCTGTAAGGGTAGGATGGTGATTGTGAAGGATGCTCACATCTCTTGTCTCTGTGGTTCTTCTTATCTGGAATCCAAGGTCATATTTCCTGACAGAGAGAAGTATTGAGAGGCTTAATTAATTAATGCTTATAAAGCCCTTGGAGATTCTTGGAAGGAAGGAAGGAAGGAAGGAAGGAAGGAAGGAAGGAAGGAAGGAAGGAAGGAAGGAAGGAAGGAAGGAAGGAAGGAAGAAAAAAGTACTCTCTAAAAGACTAGAAAAGGAGCACTCCTATCATTAGCCACACAGGAGCAGGTTCTGCTCTGGGTCTGGCAGACCAAAAGTACTTACAGTTAATTGCTTGCTGTGAGTATTTTAGAGAAAGGGGAGATGTGGCCCGGGCTTGAGGGCATCTACAGTCACCTAGTACTAAAAGCATGTACTCACTGCCTTTCATGTTTTATAGCAGCTACTGGAATAGGCCCTGGAGATACTTTCAGATTTTGGAAGCCTCCTTACCCACTGTTATAAGGAGAGATTGCCTAGAGGCAGCTAGGTAGCTAGAGTGCTGACTTTGGAGTGAGGGAGACATGAGTTCATATTCTACTTTAGATCTAGCTGTGTGACCCTGGACAAGTAAACTTCTCTCAACCTCATTTTCCTCATCTGCAAAAATATGGAGATAATAACAGTGCCTGCCTCAGGCCCATTGTGCAGATCAATGAGATAACATGTAGAACGCTCTGCAAATGTGAAAGTACTATGTAAATTGCCATTATTTTTATTAAAGCATGAGAAATCAAGAAATTTCTTAGACTCTTTCTCTTAAAAATATCTTTGGAGTTTTCAACCCTAAGACCTTTGAACACCTGGAATGGTATTGTGAAAATGTTATGAGGCATGTTTACAATTTATTATGCAGTTGTTTTTCTCTTACCCTTGTGGAATTTGTTTTAAGGGATATGTGTGAGATAGGCAATTCAAAAAAACAAAACAAGAAAAAGGTCCTCAAACCTTAAACCTCTTCCTCCAAACTCTACTCCAATTAAATAAAACAACCATTTTATTTCTGGTGCACAATGATGCTTTTAAAAATGAAACTAAAAAATTTTTTTGAGAGAATTACTTTGCCCACAGCAAGTTACATTTTTTTTGGAGGGGGGAAAGCAAGGCAATTGGGGTTAAGTGACTTGCCCAAGGTCACACGGCTAGTAAGTGTTAAGTGTCTGAGGTCAGATTTGAATTCAGGTCATCCCGACTCCTGGGCCAGTGCTCTGTTCACTGTGCCTCCTAGCCACCCCTAGTTCCAATTATTTTTAAACAACATGAAACATTTTTCCCTTTTGTAAACAAATTCCTCCAACTCTATTACTTTTGCCAGTCAGAATCAAGTTCAGTTTTTACTATTCAACAACCCAGTAGCTGTCATTGCTTTTTTGTAGTGACATTTAAGTACTGCTTTGGCCACCGCAAGACACTTTTGATACCTTAATTCATTCAGACAGCTAAGTGGCATAACTGCTAGAGTTCTGGGTTTGAATCCTGCATTAGTCACAGACTAGCTATATTACTCAATTTAACCACTCAGATTCCCTGTCTGTTAAATGGTGATAATAAAAGTACCTGCCCTTAGGAGTTGTTAATTGTTTCAAAGATCAAATAAGCTAACATGTAAAGTGCTTTGCAGATCTTAAAAAACTATATAACTGGATGATAATATTATCTGAACCTCATAACAGGTAACATTAACATAAGTAAGTCCTGTTGCAAGGATTATCTTAAAGGATTAATTAGGATTAATCTCCTTTTAATAATAATACTAATAATAACTAACATTTATATAGAGTTATAAAGCTTGCAAAGTGCTTTAAGACTCAGGGTGTCCCAAAAGTTTTAGTTCACCTTTAATCTTTAATAGTTTAAAAGTATATACCAAATCTTTTGAGAACCCCCATATTATCTTATTCAAATGTCACCACAACCCAGTGAGAGCAGTAACACAGGAATTATGCCACCGTTTTACAGATAAGGAAACAAAGGTTCAGAAGCATGCCTATAGTCACACAGTAAGTGCCAAGATGTGGGATATGAACCTGTGCCTTTCTGATTCCATGCCTAGTACTTTATCCCAAACCACGCAGCATCTCCTTTTGCAGATGAGAACACAGAGGTTAAATGATACACCCAAATGTTACATAACTGGTAAAGTGTCCGTCTGGACTCATCTTCTGACTATAAGTCAGCTGACCTTTCTAGGATACTGTAATGCCATGCACAGAAGTTTTCCAGAAGAACTGCTACTGTGAACAGCTTTTCTTCATTCGAAATTACATTGCCATTACAGATACTAAGATACTGCATTCTAAAACTGATGTTTATTCAGATGAGTTACACTTAAAATGTCAACAAGAATCACGTTCTAAAACATTTATGAGAATAATATGTCCATTGTATTTTGTAAAAGAGTCAAATGTCACAATAAAAGTTTCTGCTTACGTTTCTGATATGATATGTAACATCATGTGCCTTATATTGCTGTAATTCTGAAGTCTACACGATTCATTTCTCTGCCATGATCTGTCCGGAAAGAGGCAGAGAGCTCACACTGCTCGATTCATTTTAACTTCTAGCTCAGTCTTTTAATGAGGTTAGCAACTCTCCCTCCCCCACCTTGGTATGTATCTTGTATCGTGCTTACCTACAAATAGACATTATGTGTCATCACCACCCCCCCCGACCTTGAATGTAAGAGCAAAGATTGTTTTATTTTGTCAGTGCCTATCTCAGTGCCTGACATAGTAAATACTTAATAAATTCTTACTGAGGGTGGGAGACTAGGGAGGAAGGAAATGAATCTGGAATTCAAAGTTTTAAAATCAAATGTTTAAAATATACATATATACACATATATATATACTATTATTAATGCTATTTTACATATAATTGGGAAATAAGACATACAGGCACTGGGGCATAGAGATCCACCATGCTCTACTGGAAAAGTCGAAGGGCGCATGGGAGAAGATATGGGAGAGGGCAGATTGGAGGAGGAGATATCCTGTGGGACTGATATTTTGGGGCCGTGGGTAGGGGAAAAACGGGGAGAAAATGTGTAACTCAAAATCTGGCGGAAATGAATGACATAAATCAGAAGTTAATAAAGCATTTGAAAATGAAAAAAAATAAATTCTTACTCTCTGATTGATATTTTTTAGTTTCCTACAACTTTTTCTTAGTCTGAGACTGGTAAAGACAAGTGGTAAGAACCTTCTTTAGTATACATGCATATATATGTATATATGTGTGCATATATATACACAGAGAGTACATGTATAGACACAAACATGCATATATATATATATATATATATATATAAACATGTCAAGGGGAATGAGATGGGATATAGAGAAAACAGAATGTTAATAGGAAAACAAAATTATACTTCCCCCTCCCAAAAAAATCAAAAGCTGCTAACTCTACACAGAAAGTATTGAGTGGACAGTACCAGAAATTTCTTAGAGAAATGAAACCCCCCAAAAAACAAATTTAAAAAACCAAGATGTAAGTCCATGAAAATTAATAACATTGGAAATGTTTTGATACTTTGAAAGACAATGGTTACAAGTACTCCCTCTACTAATACAGACTGCAGTATTCCTTTAAAAAACTTACTCAGCATGTACCCACAATGGCTCAAACAATTTCTCACTCTGCTACTGACTAGACTACTGTTTAAAATATTTAATTTCATATGCTTCCTAACCCACACTTCAATCAACCAACCAATAGAGTTATTAAGTGCTGACTGTGTTCCAGTCCCTGTGCTAAGTGCTAGGGATACAAAAGGAGGCAAAGGATAGTCTCTGCCCTGAAGAAACTTACAATCATTAATAATGGGGGGAGACAACATGCAGCCAAACATATACAAGCAGCAATATACAGGGTAAACAGGAAAAAATTAAAAGAGGAAGGACACTGGAGAAGGGGAGTTGGGGAAGACTTCCGGTCAGAGGTGGGATTTTAGTGAGACTTAATGGAAGCCGAGGAGGTTAGCATGGACAGCACATGAAGTGTCTTGTTCATTGAACAGCCAGGGGGCCAGTGTCACTGAACCAAAGAGTACGTCTTGGAGAGTAAGGTGTAAGAAGAATGGAAAAGTAGGAGGGGCTACATTATTAAGAGCTTTGAATGCCAAGATGGAGAAAGAGATGTTTTTCTAAAAAGCTGCTAAAGCCCAAAATGTGTCTCATTCTGACTTTTTTTGGATATGGCCAATGTGGGAATTCCCTTTCCTTATCTCTGCTTATTAATTAATAAAAAGTATTTATTTAAAAGAAATTAAATGGGAGGCTACGTGGCACAGTGAATAGAGCACCGGCCCTGGAGTCAGGGGAACATGAGTTCAAATCCAGCCTCAGACACTTGACACAATTACTAGCCATGTGACTTTGGGCAAGTCACTTAACCCCAATAGCCCTCCAAAAAGCAAAATAAAATAAAATAAGTGTCAAGGAGAGTGGGAAGTAGGATATAGAGAAAATAAAGAAAGAGTGTTAATAGAAAAAAATATTATACCCCCACCCCAATCATAAAGCTAACTCCACACAGAAAGTATTGAGTACATTCTGTTCAGGCAATGCTGCTTACCTCTTACCCTAGCAGCCTTTTGGCCCATAACTCCTAGTCTGAATACTAGCAGCAAAAATGATCTTTGTGGTGAATTGTCATAAATTTTTCCCCAAAGTTAATTATTAAAGGCTTTTTTTCCATTAAAAAGAGCTTTAAGTAGAATATCCGTCTTCCCTGAATAGGATCCTCCAGTAAAGCTAGGCAATAAAGAGAACTCTCTATAGAACTGCACCATATGTGGACCTTCTCTTGTGACATTTAATTTATGATACAGCCATCACTGAAATGGCAACCCAATATGATGCCATGGAGGTTTAAGCAGTACCTGCTGATAACTACAATTTAACTAGAAAAAAACAGAAACAAAATAAATGCTGCTTGACTATTATGTAATTCTTTCAAGTGGGGGAGGGGGGAAGAAGAGGAAGGGAGAGAAGGAAGAGGCATTTCTATCTCCTGCTATATGTGCCAGCATTGTGCTTAGTGCTTCACAAATATTACCCCATCTGATCCCTACAACAAACCTGCGGGCTAGGTGCTACTATTACCCCTCCCCCATTTTACAGTTGAGGAAACTGAGGCAAGCAGGTTAAATACTTGTGCAGGATTACACAGCTACTGAGTCTGAAGCTATATTTGAGTTCAAGTCTTCCTGACTGTAAACATCTCAATCAACAATATTTATTACGCATATACTGTATGTCAGGCAAAAATGAAACAGTCCCTGCCCTCAAAGAACTTAGAATCTAGCAAAAAAGGGGAACATGTGCTGGTATATAAGTGAATACATAATAGAAGATAACTGGAGTTGGAGAAAGATTGAGAGGTAGGAGGAGACCAAAAGATAGAAGGCAGCATTTAAGCTGAACCTTCAAGGAAACCAGGATCCTAGGAAGAGAAGGTGCAGTGGAAGTGCGTTCTAGGGATGGGGGAGAGACGGCGCAAAGTCACGGAGGCAGGAAAAGAGTGGTTTTTTGTGAGGAATGGTATGACTACTTGTTGGATTGTACTTCATGTGATGGTGAATAAAATGTATTAAGGTTGGAAAGATAAGATCAGGGCAGATTGTGAAGGGTTTTAAATACCAAGGAGAATTTGATCAATATTTGACGCTATAGGTAATAATTTACTGGAGTTTACTTAATAGGAGAGTGACGTGGTCAGACCTGTTCTTAAGGAAAATTACTTTGGCAGCTATGTTGATGGTGGATTGGAACTGCAAGAGAGGCCTGAGGCAGGCAGACCAATTAACAGGCTACTGAAATAGTTCATCAGTTAATGTGGGTCTAAACTAGAGTGGTGGTGATGTGAATGAAGAGAATGAGATGCCAGAGATAAAGAGGGATGGAGAGAGCTATGGATATGAAATATTGCATATACTGTCACACAAGGTCAATGTGTTGGCTAATTATTTTTTTCCTTCTTTTTAAAATATTTGTTATAAGGGATGGCTCACAGGTTGTGGGAGGGAGAAGAATAGAGTCAGAAATAGAATATGGAAGGAAAAGACATTAATAAAATTATATTTAAAATATACCTGCTAGAGCAAAGATGGAATTACAAGAAAAAAGCATTAAAACCTCTTTTCAATAATTAGGGGACAAAATAAAATAAAGTGAAAATTTTGTAAAGGAGTTCATTTTTAAAGGAAATATTTCATCTTTTTGTTAAGCTTATGTAAACAGAAGAGTTCTTTCCATTTCTTCTGCTGGAACACACTGGCCAATTATTTTCTGCTAAATTAAGAATCATTCTGAACTTTCAATCACTGTTAAAGATTGATTAGAAATAAAATAGTAAATTGGTTGCTTATCTTCACACGTTCATGTCCACAGTTTAGGGTTTGAGTTTTTCTTGGGATTCTGGGATTTTCTTGTCTGTTTGCTTTTTTTGTTTGTTTTTTATAGAAGAGAGGGGAAGGCCAGTTCTTTGGTATTAGATTCTCTCTACTGGGAATTCACTTGACATCAGACAGAGGGAGAGAGAGAGAGAGAGAGAGAGAGAGAGAGAGAGAGAGAGAGAGAGAGAGAGAGAGAGAGAGAGAGAGAGAGAGAGAGAAAGTTATATAGACAGCTGGGAAGCCCCAGACACACTATCACATGGATAATTGCTATATCTATTATTGTGATAAATAGCTGTCATATAATAGATATAATTATCATAATAGATATCAATTATCTATTTTGAGAAGACACAAGACACAAAATTTCACAAAGATAGATAACTTTCAAGCAGGTATATAATTGATATCTATTATCCATTATGATATTATATATTTTATGTCTGAGACTTCCCCAAAAGACAAGCAAAAAAAAATTAGTGCAAATTCCTGCCTCAAATTTTAACATTTCTATGTTCAATCATTCCTTAATTCAAGAAACGTTTATTTTCTCTTATTTATATTTCTTTATAAAACATTTTCTCATAAGAAGTTTATGCCAGGTGATTTGTGTTTGTATTGGGGGGGTGGGAGCATATGGGAGGGTGAAGAGATAAGATCTATTACATCACAAGAAGAATATAGATGCAGTTTTCCCTTCATTTAAGGATGGTCTGGGACCTGTAGTTTTATCATTCTTGAGAACTCCTGAATGAGAAAACTCCCTCTCCCAATGCCAGTGTATGGCAACTTATATTCTTAAAATTTCCTAAAACACTGAGATGTTAAGCCACTTGCCCAAGGTCACATAGCCCACATGTGTCAGAGGCAGAATTTCAACCCAAGTTTTCCTACTCTGAGGCCAGCTCTCTAGGCCAATGGCGTCAAACTCAAATAGAAACAGGGACCTTGTAAGGATCCCAGTGGGAAGCTTATTGACTTTAGAAAACTGCATATTAATATCATCTGTTTTACTATATTTTTATTTATTTTGTTAATTATTTCTGAACTACATTTAAATCTAGTTCCCTGTGCATTTGGGAGTGTGGCGGGACATAAGGCTATGTGTCTGACACCATTTTAGACATTATGCTAAAGTTGCCTTTCTGAGGCCACAAAAAGAAAAGCAAAGGAAAAGAGAGAGGTCCAGTTTAATAAACGCAGTTTCAAAGGGGCAGGGGAGTAGGAATATCTATAATAACGACTTTTCATTTAGCTGAGATTTGCATAGTAGCAGCTAAAGTTGGTAATTTGTAAATGTAAAAACTGAAATATTTCTACAGAAGCAAGCTAGAAATCATTGGAGTTTGGGGTGAAATGGGTCTCTCCATCTGAGGTTCTCTCAAAATCAGTTCAATTATTTTATTTTTCTAAAGTAATAAATAATCAATTATGCCCTGTTTAGCTTGATAATCAGAAGCAGACAAACATTCTATTGCTAGGTCTTATTTAGTGATGATTATTTTGGAAGTTCCTTTAACCTGTCATGTTCTACAACTTTACTAAGACTCACTTTATTAGGTACTGCAAAGAGCTAATAAAACATGTCAGGAAGTCTCAGCTAAGCTGTAAAAACACTTTCAAAGGTCACTGTCAACACTTGGCTTGAGAGGACCTTTAAAGGGAAAAGAAAACATGAGGTGGGGCCAGTAGTCTCCAAAGGCTCAACTGTGAAAAGCAGTAATCCCAAGGGTGCTATGAGCAAATCAAAACAAACAAAAAGACAATCAACACACACACACACACACACACACACATTAAGATTATAGAAGAAGAGGGAGAGGGAAGGGAAGCAGGAGACGGAGAGGTGACAAAGACATCTTTGAAATGATTTCAAATCATATAACCTATTTTTCTCCCCCAAAATTTTGATTGGACTATGGTAAGCTTAATAATATTTTAATTCCATTTCCAATATATGCCACAGATCCCTTTAAAAATAAGTATGAGCATATAATTATGTTATAATAGGCTTTTAAAGCCTAATAGTATAAATAGATGTTTAGTAACACTAGAATAAATCTGCTGTTATCATTGATTTCATTGATCCCTCTAACTCCCCCCTCATCTTTTTAGCCCATCATCTTTTTTCTATCATAAATTTTCCTGGTGACATCTTTTACTCCTATTTCCCTTTGAAGTTCTATGCTGATTACGTAATGTAGCACCCTTGCATCCGTCTTATGCCTCTCCATTGCCCTCCATATGAGATTTATAAATGAACACTCAACAAATCTTGATTAAACACCAATAATGCAAGAGATGGTCCTTCTCCCTGACAATTCCTTGTGTGCTTGACTATTCCCTCCCATCCTCTCCCTCATTTACTCACTAAGTTCAGGTTTTCCTGACTCACATGTGACACTCTACCCACCTAAGCTGCCACACACAATGCTTTTACTTATATTATCTCATTTGATCACATAATCCTGTGAGGTAGACAGCATTATTATCCATGTTTTACCGTGGAGGAAATAGGCTGACAGAGGTCAAGGAACATATGATGTTCTCTCTTCTTCCAAACTATGACTAGGCTCAAAAACTACTTGTCATTTATTCACTCACACTCACCGCCATACCCAATATGTTTTATATGTGTGTGTACATGAGCACAGTGGGTAGAGCACCAGGCCTGGAGTCAGGTTCTCTTCCTGAGTTCAAATCTGGCCTCAGACACTGTGTGATCCTGGCCAAGTTACTTAACCCGTTTGCCTGTTTCTTCTTCTGAAAAATGTATTGGAGAAGGAATTGGCAAATCACTCCAGTATCTTCACCAAGAAAACCCCAAACAGGGTTATGATGAGTTTGAAACAACTGAAAAGCAACTAAATATGTATGTAAGTGTATCTAGACACACACACACACACACATACACATTCCTATAGATTTCCTCCCCTCCTCTGACACTGACACTATTGTGTCTAGTATAGTGGCCTGTAGCAGCAAGCACCCCAAGAGTCCTCAGGGTTTGCTGCCACCACAGGTTCTTGGATCTGCTTTGTTAAAGGAAAGCAACTCAAAATGGGTTAACAGGCTTAATTTAATCAGTCAGACATATATCGTTTACCTTGTTCAGGGGAAGAGGTCAGCACCCCGAACTTCAAAGTATACAGGCAGAATTATCAAGACAGAAACAGATCTAGTAGACAGATTCCAAACTGTCCAACCATTACATCCATACCCAGTCAACATCTGGGTTTTTCAAAGCCGGGGGGCTCTCAACAACGGCTTCCCAGAATCCACATCAAATCACAGAACACTTCTCAAAGTGAGCCCCCAAAACAAAGCCTCACATCAGGGCTTATATAGCCTTCTCCTGGCTCAGAGAATGTAACAACCTTATTGATTCACTGGCCAATCAAGAAGTATCTGCTGAAAAACAAGCCTCCCACCCCAGGCTCCAGGTGCACATTAGCCTAGGGGCAGGGAAAATCTTTACATTCACATTTCCACTACATGGCCCTCGTCACCTTACACTAAACTTTTACAGTGTTCTTCTGGTTATCTTGTCTCAAGCTTCTTCCCATTCTCATCCATCCTCTAGTCAGCTATCAAATTAATCTTCCTAAAGCATATATCTGACCATGCCACCACCCCATTCAATAAACGACACTGGTTCCCTATCACTCCTCGGGTCACATAAAATCCTCTGGCATTCAAATCCCTTCACAATCTGGCCCACTCCTGCTTTTCCAGTTTTCTTACATCTTACACCACACCCCTCCTTCATCAGTCAAACAAGATACTGACTCTGGGCATTTTCATTATCTATTTTCTATACATGGAATACTCTCCCACCTAATCTCTGTCTCCTCCCTCCCCTAGCTTCTTCCAAAGTTCAGTTAAAAATCCCATCTTTTATAATAAGCCATCTATTGATCCCCTTCAATACTACTGATTTCCCTATATTGATTATTTCCAATTTATTCTATATAAATCTTATTTGTACATAGTTAGATTTCATATTATCTTCCCTATTAGACTGTGAGCTCCTGGAGAATAAGGTCTATCTTTCAGCACATTAATAAAATACCATAATACAATTAAGATATTCAAGTGTGAGGAATATAAAACTATTAAAATTTTAATTATAAAATAATTATGAAATCATGCACTGAGTAAAAAGCAGGAGCAGAAGAAAAGTGTATACTAATTACAACTAAAGAAGGAAAACCAAAGAAAATCAATGAACAAAGAATCTTGGTGCTGTGGTTTTGAATTCTGTGTGCTGTAATTCATTAATTTTATTTAGTTGCAAAGCAGGTAAAACTGATTGTACTGATTTTGAATACTAAGTTTAAATATCACTTATTAATATTCTACTAACATAATAAACATTAATAACATTGATTATTTATAATAAAATATTTGATTAAAAATTTTTAAAGGTATTTGTGTAAGCAAAAAAAAAAAAAAAAAGGAAACAAAGGGAATGGCCATAAATTGAAGAATGTCTGAATAGGCTGTGATTTATGAAAATAAAAGAATGCTATTGTATTGTAATAGTTGGGAAAACAGATTAAAAAAATTTAAATATAATTTATAATATAAATATAAAAAATTTAATTTTTTTCCAAATACATATAAAGACAATTTTTTTGGAAGGGGAAGGCAAGGCAATTGGGGTTAAGTTACTTGCCCAAGGTCAAACAGCTAGCTAAATATCAAGTGTCAAAGGCCGAATTTGGACGCAGGTCCTGCTGACTTCAGGGCCGGTGCTCTATTCACTGTACCACCTAGCATTCCCTAACATTTATTTTTTATAAAATTTTGAATTCTCAATTTTCTTCCCACCGCATGCTCTTACCTTAAGATGGTAAGCAACTTAATAAATAAACTAAAATATTTAATATAGCAATTTCATATATTAATTACATTAATATATAATCATGTGAAATATTTCCATATTAGTCATGTTGCAAAAGAAGAAACAGAACAAAATGAAAAATATTTTTTTAAAAAAGAAAGTGAAAATCGTCTGCTTTGATCTGCATTCAGACTCCATAGTTCTTCCTCTGGATGTGGATAGCATTTTCCATCATGAGTCTTTTGGAACTGTCTTAGATCATTGCATGGCTGAGAAGAGTTAAGTCTATCCAAGTTGGTTATTGCACAATGCTATGTACAATGTTCTCCTGCTCACTTCACTCAGCATCAGTTCAAGTAAGTCTTTTCAGGTTTTTCTGAAATCTGTCTCCTCATTATTTCTTATGCAACAATAGTATTCCATTACATTCATATACAACAACTTGTTCAGCCATTTCCCAATGGATGGGCATCCCCTCAATTTCCAATTCTTGGTCACCACAAAAAGAGCTTCTATAAATGTTTTTGTACGTGTGGTTCCTTTCCCCTTTTTTATGACCTCTTTGGGATCCTTACTTAAAATATAATATGTGATCAATAAATCGTTGTTGAAATTAATGACATCAAAATACTCACTAGTATAACTTATTTGGAAAAGGAAATGGCAAACCATTCCACTATCTTTGCCAAGAAAACTCCCAAGTGAAGAGTCGGACACAACTAAAACGACTGAGCAACAAATAACAAAAAATATCCTACTTGTCAACCCCCAGGCAAGTGACTTTTACCAGGGCTTAAGAGAAATTTTATTTTATCTTAGAGAAGCATCACTCGGATCAAGTTTCAGGTCACATTATGAGGGCCGGGACCCTAAATCTTCCTACACAGGCATCAGCAGTTGCTGGCAAATCAAAGATGGGGAATAATTGCGTAGAAACACATCTGGGTAGGAGCCGAAGTCAGGACAGAGCGCTGCACCCTGGTCAAGTAGTTTGTTTTCTCCTTCGAAGCATCCTTAACATAATTCACTCCAGATCTGACACAAATGCTATTAACAGAAAGGGGGCAACTTGCTCTTCCATCCTTCATGCTGGTAACCTTCGGCTCAGTGATATTAGGGAATTGTTGTCATTTTTCTCTAGGCAGTCAGTAGTCATTCATTAAGATAGGGCATGTCAAAGTGCTTTGTAACCATGGCATATTGTATAAATGTAAGACACTACAATTATCCCAGGCTTCCACCTACTGAATTTCAATTAGCTTCAGGGACAGAGGCAGGAACTTCATCAGGAGGCTTTTCACTAGTTGATGAGAAAAATGAATTCATTATGCTAAGGCAAGAGATTATTCCACTTTACAAATGGCCTAAAATGAAAGGAAGGGAGTAGTCAAATAAGTAGGCACGGTGACAATATAACCAAAAGAAAAAGAGAAATCAGGAGTCCACGTCCTACGTGAGATTAAAATAAACCACAGCTTATCCTAATTTGTAAGAATTAATATCATAAAAGCACAGGAGTTAGAATCAAAGATCTTTGTTTGAGTCCCAGACTTACCACTTTTTAGCTATCGGTAACCTTGGACTGACAATGGGATATGGCGAAGAGAGGAGCTACCTTGACAATCAGAAGCAATCCCTTAACCTTAGTACTGAGAGAAAATTTCCCAGCTAATTCAAATCAACAAATATTGCTTACTTCATACTTTGCTGTTTTGTTGGGAATAGAGATTATAAATTACAGAACAGTTGCCAATATGGATAAGTAGAGGGAGGCTCCATACTGGGAGTTCCTATATGGATGAAATCTAGAACAAAAAAAACCCCACCAAAACCTACAACTCCTCGCCCCAATAGTCAACAAAAGAACCTCAGCCAAATCATTTAATTTCTATAAATTTCAGTTTCCTCATCTTCAAAGAGGGATAAATAATATTTATGCTCCTTACCTTAAAAAAATGTTGTAAGGATAAAGTGAGATAATAGATACAAAAACATTTTGCTTCATAAATTAAATGTGCTTTAGACCCTGTAAATTTGTAACAACACTAAACTTAAAAGTAGTTTAGTTTAGGCAGTTGGGTAATGCAGTGGTACGGAAACTGGAGTAAAGAAGAGGAGTTCAAATCCAGCTTTGGATATTTATTAACGATGGGACCCTGGGCAAAACACTTAACCTCTGACTCAATTTCTTCAACTGTAAAATGGGGATAATAATAGCACCTACCTTCTAGGGTTATTCTAAGGATCAAATTAAATATTTGTTGCTTTTTTTTAAGCAATCGGGGTTAAGTAACTTGCTCAAGGTTACACGGCCAGTTCTTTCTGGGCGTGGTGCTAAGTGTCTGAGCCCGGATTCGATCCCCAGGTCATCCCGACTCTGGAGCCAGTGCTCTCACTCGCTGAGCCACCTGGCCGCCCCCAATTTAGATAATATTTGTACAACTGTAAATGCCTGGCACCTAAAAGATCATAAATAAATATCCTCCTTACCCTTTATCCATATACGTAAGTTATTATCATTGCAGAAGATGAAACAAAAGATAAAAGTAAAAAATTAGGAAACTATAAAGACTGAGCAAAATGGATCTATTTTAAGCAAATACTGTGCCTTTCATGAAATTTCTCCTTCCTGCTTTGAAGCTATGATATCATTATCACACAAGGAGTGTCTTGACTTGCTCCTATTCCAATATGCAGTATGTTAACTCCTATCCTACAGGAGCTTTGGACAAAAGGAGGTCATAACTTGTCCCCAGCTGTTTCTATTACTGTTTTATAAATAAAACATCTTATTTAGATTCATCATCATGAATCAATTTTTTTTCTGCATTGAAAATATGTGTTTTACCCATAAAATGTTGCCAGCCTGAATGGATTTCTTTCCCTTTTTGTAGGTGAACCAAAACACTTGCTTTCTGGTTTTTAAAAGCCCAAATTTCCCCACCCACTGCTTCCAAAGAGAAAGGGCTGCATGATGTAAAGTTTAAAGGCTGCTGAAAGCATCATGTTTGCTTTGCAAAAACAAACATGTGGATAAGGTACTACCTCCTGGGGGACATCACAATCTCTCTGCATCAACTTCATTTAACAGGAGAGCTTTGACTTTTCTGAAGAAAGACAAAGCCACCTGTGAAGAAACTGGTACAAACAACGGCCATCTTCAGAGAGTTCTAACACCAGTCAGATGTGTGGAAATGAAGTTCCACACTGAATTTGAGATGCTATAGATAGCTAGTAAAATTATCTGGCTGAGATAGGACTAGACTGTCCTGTTTCTTGCCGAGTCTAACTTTTAATAGATGTATGATTATATTCATGCTTTATTTGTAATTATTTCAGTTCTTCAAGCACTCATGATTTTAGTGGTGTGAGTACTCCCTCCACTGATGCAGACTGAAGCTGTTCTCTGAGTCATTATGGCCCCAAAATTAATTCATTAACTGACTTAAGTCGTTCATTGCATCTTGTGATGAGTTTCCTCAACATTAGCGTGGTTAGACTTAGGGCAACAGAAACACAGTCAACACTGGACTATGCTCAAAACCTTTCCAGCTGTGTAGAATCTGCGACGGCTCGTGCTCCAACATCAGAGATTTAAACTCGGGATCACAAGATATTGGAATAGAACATTAGTAGAAAACCATCATCAATATTGTTAATGATGATAAATATTTAGTGTAGTATATACAATGCTGAACTTGGATTTGGATAAGCTGGGGTTTGTAACCTGCATCAAACCCTTACTATATGTTTACAGACACAGCATTGAGCTTCTCAAATATTCAGTTGCCATATATGTAAAGTGGAGAAACTGATACCCATGGTACATTTAAAAAAATCTTTTACCTTTTAATCTTTTTATCTCACAAAGTTGCTATTCACAAAGCTCAAATGAGATAATATACATAAAGTACTATATAATTTCAGTTGTTAATGCTATAAATTATACAATTTATTTTAAGCTTCATTGATAAGTGAAGAATTTAGTTATTAAACGTAGCAGGTTATAATAACACTGAGATGACACAGAAATATATTATCTCATTTGATCCTTACAATAACCCTATAAGGTAGCCTTGGGCAAATATTCTTGGACTCCAAGTACATGCTATGTCCACAAGTTTTCCCCTTCTTTTCAAAGACTGATGCATTTTAGACAAAATATTAATAATAATGATGATGATGCTACACAGTTAACAATACGTAGTACCTTAGGCTTTGCTATAAAATATTATTATTATTATCATATGACTTTATTAGAAATGAAGGCTCACTCAGTGGTGGAATTTGGGGAGATATATCTAGGTTTAGACTGTGACTATGACCATTAATACATCTTTTAAAAAACAAAATGAAGGAATCAGACTAAATGATCTCCAAGGGCCTTTTCAGCTTTAAATCACATCCTACACTTAATTTCCTCTCATTCTCTTAACACTGCTATCTGGCTTTCAATATCATTATTTAATTGAAACTACTCTCTTCAAAATTACCAATGATTCTTTCTCTTCACTATCAAATCTAATAGCCTTCTCTCAATCCTAATACTTCTCAAACTCTCTGGAGCTTCTGACACAATCACACTCTTTTCTTTAATAATCTCTTTTCTCTAGGATTTGATGACAATGCTGTCTCCACTGGTTCTTCTCCTTGGTCTTTCTTAGTCCCTTTATTGGATCTTCATCCACATCATGTCCATAAATTATTGGTATCTCACAGGGCTCTGTCCTGGGACCTGTTCTCTTTTTCCTATATGCTATTTTATTTGGTGATCTCATCAGTTCCTATGTTTTCAATTACGTCTACTGTTAATGATTTCTAGATCCACTTATCTTTAACCTCTCTCCTAACCTCCCATTGGACATCTCAAACTGAATGGCCTATAAATATCTTAAACTCAACAGTTCAGAACCACACTCATTATTTTCCTTCCCTACCTCCAAAACCTCCTTGTCACCCATAAGCCCTCCCCTCCTGCTTACTTTCACATCACTGTCACCACCATTTGTCCAGTTACTGAGGTTCACAACTTAGGTATCTCTCAATTTCTCACTCCCTCTCATCCCTCTATGTCCAATCTATTACCAAACCTTATGGATTCTACCTTTATAACACTTCTTATACACTCCAGATCTTTTTGGAGGAAAAATCCACTTGAATGATTAGTAAGAGTAAATTGAATGATGCATACTTG
Source organism: Petaurus breviceps papuanus (assembly GCF_028583685.1). Classification (NCBI taxonomy): domain Eukaryota; kingdom Metazoa; phylum Chordata; class Mammalia; order Diprotodontia; family Petauridae; genus Petaurus; species Petaurus breviceps. The sequence continues at coordinate 5,784,133 of NW_027185653.1, forward strand.
GGTTTAAGAAATAGTTTACTTTTTAAAAAATTCATAGTTACCTGGAAAGATTGTTAGAAATACCAAATAACCAAACAGCCAGGTTAAAAAAAAAAAGATAAATGCCAGAGAAAGATACTTCTGAATTCTTGACAAGTATTGCAATGCTTATGGTCACAGAAGATCCTGGATTATTATTAATAAAACCAAATGAAATTTTTGGCTTAAAATAATTAACTCTATAATGAAAATTAAGATGTCTCTGTGGAATAGCTTCCTCTGACAAAAGGATGATTTGGCTTCGTATTATCTATCCCCCAAATCCTGCTAAAAGTCTGAACATCACTGCACTTAATTCAAAGACATTTATATAGTATTTTAGGATTTGCTTAGTGCTTAGCATATATAATCTAATTTGGATCTGCTCACTTATCTTGGTTGTCAGGAATGTATAATAATAATAATAATGTCAAAAAACAAATAACATTTATAAAGTGTTTATTATGTGCCAGGCACTGTGCTAAGCAGTTTTCAATTATTATATTATTTGATTCTCAACAACCCCGGGAGGTAGGTAGTATCATTATCCCCATTTTACAGATGAGGATGAAGAAAACAGCTGGATTTGTCCAACACTAGACAGCTAGTAAGTATCTACCATCAAATGTGAATTCAGGTCTTCCTAATTCCAGGCCCAGAGCACTATCCATTGTACAGCCTAGCATATCCAGAGTCCTATCTTCAAATCATAATGGGATTTTGCTTAATTCCTCAGGCAGCACTAGGCTTAACAGGGCTACAGATCCTACCCCAAAGGGTAGGATTCACTTTCCAGACCTAATCTACCTAAATTCTCTTCCATAATTTCATTTTTCAATTACAAAGCTTGGGTTCTCTTTTAACGTCTTCCAACTTGAAAATTATTATTTTTTCCCTTAGTTTAAAACATATGCCTCAGGTTTACCTTATCGCTCCCTAAAAATGCAGGTAAACCCAGGTGACAGGCTTACCTCTTCTAGATATTATTATGAAATGGCAGAAAAAAGGCCCAAGAATATGGTGATGATGCCTCATGTTGGTTTTCTTCACCTGATCTGTAAAGATATCTGCTAGCACAACATCTTTAGGCAATGGCATAGATTGGGGACCTACGAGGTAAAACACGGCATACACCACACAGAGGTCAGAGAGGGGTATGCTAGGGAACGGGAAGAGATGGTTCTTGCCTGTAACTGAAAATTACTTGGGTTTATAGAACATCTCTCTGTGAATAAGTCTTCAAATGCCTTATAAAGTGTAGCGAAAGCTCCGTCCCTCAGGGAAAGTGCCCTTCTAGTACAATTGCATAATCAGGCCTAGCTATCCCACAGGAAGATAAGAAAAGGAAAAATAAATAGGAAGTGGGTCAGAATGACTCTTTGAACCCCCAACGTTCAATAGGAAGTGACATGAACAGAAAGTCAGGCACTCGACATTCTTAATTGGTTATATCTCACATTTTGTGTGTTTATTTGGAAAATAATGTAATCACTACAACATTAACTCTTACACATCATACGAAAAAGTATGAAAGGTTTTTCAAAATTTTCTTCTCTTCTTTCCTTATGTTTCCACCACCCCCTTATTTTTATTCAATGTCTTCCAGTTGCACTCTAGGCTTCTACTGCCAACCCCCCTTTGCCCCCCCCCCCGCCACCCCTTCCCACCCCCGTAGTATTGCCAACTTTGGGAACTTATTAATCAATATCCCTGTGACCCCTCTAACCAAAACCACCCATGTGTTGTCTTCTCCAGAATGTAAGCTAAAGGAGGGCAGTGACTGTCCCAGTTTTCTATTTGTTTTTCCAGGGCTTACCACAGTGCCTATTATATAAGCACATAAGTGCTTATTGCTTATCTTGGGTCTGAAGAGGTGGGTTTTCCCTACCACTTGTGATCTTAATTCAACCCCAGTGCCTTTCCAAGACTTTTCCCCAATTGCACTCCAGGCTACTTCCACCCCCCTGAATTATTTTAGTACCCCCTCAGGGACGGTAGCACCCACTTTGGGAACCTATGACTTAGAATGGACTCCTTCTATATCTTTGTTGAAATTAGATTTATTCAAGACCCACTTCAGGTCCTGCTCTTCCTGAAAGCCTTCCCTTATTTGCACACATAATACACCCCTACAGTTGTCCCTAGCTGTGATTTAGCTAGAAATTTGCTTAATAATTGTCTAATTGACTTGAAATTGAACACTGTCCTAATGCAATTCCCTTATAATAAAATCAATCAGATATTTTCTCTCCATTTAAGAGATGAGGAGGGGCGGCTAGGTGCCGCAGTGAATAGAGCACTGGCCCTGGAGTCAGGAGGACCTGAGTTGAAATCCGGCCTCAGACACTTAACACAAAAACTAGCCTTGTGACCTTGGACAAATCACTTAACCCCCATTGCCTGCAAAAAACTCTGCCACATTCTTCAAGACTACCATCCAAGAAAAGTACCTAGTATGTTGTCTAGCACACGATTCTTTCAGAGATGGCTTTCTCACCATGTGTTTCACAGGCCTGGGATTCTGAGACCCAGGAAAAGGGCAAAGAAAGCTTGTGTGTTAAAAAGTGTCACATTTCTCTTTTGCCTAGTAAAGTAGTTGATTTGATCTGTGGCTGTTGTTGTAATAGTCTCTGGCTCACCTTGGAAACACAGGACTGAATGATCCCGTAGGTGAAAGACCAGACTGCTGTACAATTTCAATTGTCAGTATCTGACTGGGGGTAGTGTTTCTTGACTGTTTGTAGGCTCAAATGTGAATCCTTTCTGTGTCCACTATCTTATAAGGACAAATTTCTTGTTTTTAATTTTATAACTCATAAGTGCTATAAGAACTTGCAGTTTTTCTCGAGGGGTAACAGATACTGGGTTCCAGATTTCCTCCTGGTGGGGACAACATATTAGAGTAGAATGCTGTTCATAAAAGTATATCTAGGAATGTCATATCAGAAGGGAGTCTTTAAAAAAAGAAAGATATCATTATTATCATTAACAGCAGCAGCCGTAGCAGAGAAATGACAGATGTAATACCTAAATATCAGAACGTAAAGGGAAACATACACTCAGGGACAATGAAATTGTGACTTGACAAAACGGCTTCCCAAATCCCAGGTCAGGCTTATTTCCATTAGGCTATATATATCTACAGTCTTGGCACCACTCTTCAGAGCTTAGCTCACATGGCTTAGTGGTTTCCAAATCTCGTCCTTTTCACCTCAGCAGCATCTCTTGAGTCTTTCCCCTTCTCCATAAACACTATCCCACTTCAACACCTCATCCCCTCTAAACTGGACCATTGAAAGAATGTTCTAATTGGTTTCCATGTCTCAAGTTTCTTCCCATGCCAATTGGTCCCCCAAACAGCTGCTGAAATGATTTTCCCAAAACACAAGTCTGACCTTATCACTCTCCTTCTCAGTGGTTCCCTATTATTTTTAGGATAATCTACTTACTCATTTCTATGCTTTTGAAACTCTTTCTAACCTGGTCCCAACTACCTGTCTGTTCCTATTACATATTACTTCTCTACATGTTTTCTGCAATTCAAGCAGTCTAGCCTTCTTGTTGCACCTCATACTACACAATCCATCTCCCATCTTCCTTCTTTGGATAATCACCCAAGTCTGGAATGTACCCTAGCCATCCTCACAACTACCTCTTTTTTCCTTCAAAACTCACCTCACAGGGCAGCTAGGTGGCACAGTGAATAGAGCGCCAGCCCTGGAGTCAGGAGGACCTGAGTTCAAATCTAGCCTCAGACACAACACATAAACTAGCTGTGTGACCTTGGGTGAGTCACTTAACCCTGACTGCCCTACATTCCCCCCTCCAAAAAGCTAAATAAATAAATAAATAAAGCAAAAAAAAAGCCACTTCAAATGTCACCTTCTTGACCTTTTTTGGTTCAGAGACCCCTTTAGCAATCTCATGCCCTCCTCTGAGAATAAACATTTTTTAGATGTATTAATTAATTTATTTTTAGTTTTCAACATTCACTTCCACAAGATTTTGAGTTACACATTTTTCCCCCATCTCTCCCCTCCTCCCACCCCAAGACGGTGTTTATTCTGATTACCCTTCTTCCAATCTGTCTTTCCTTGTATCACCTCCCTGCCCCTTCTGTTATCCCCTTCTCTTCTATTTTCCTGTAGAGCAAGATAGATTTCTATACCCCATTGCCTATAGATCTTATTTCCCAGTTTCATGTAAAAAGAATTTTTAATATTTGTTTTTAAAACTTTGAGTGCCACATTCTTTCCCTTCCTCCCTCCCCACCCACCCTCATTGAGAAGACAAGCAATTCAATATAGGCTGTACATGTGCAGTCATGTTGTGAAAAATGAACTACATTTCACTCCACCTTATCCCACCCCTCATTAGAGAATAAACATTTTTAAATGTATAAAATACAATTATCAAAATAATTAATAAAGAAAACACGTTCACAAACCCCAGGTTAAGAAATCCCCATTTATGTCAATACCACTAACTAGGCCTGTATCCCAAAGAGATCACAAAAAAGGGTAAAAACCCTACATGTGCAAAAAGTATTTATTGCAGTCTTTTTTGTGGTGGCAAAATATCGGAAATCGAGGGGATGCCCACCAATTGGAGAATAGCTGAACAAAATGTGGTATATGAATGTAATGGAATACTATTGCGTACTCTAATGCTAGAAATGCTGAAGAGGCAGATTTCAGAAAAACCTAGAAAGATTTGTACCAACTGATGCATAGTGAAATGAACAGAACCAGGAGAACATTGTGTACAGTAACAGCACCATTTCAGTGATGATCAATTATAAATGACTCAGTTCTTCTCAGCAACAAGTGCAAAGTATTCATTATGAAAAATGCTATTCACAACCAAATAAAGAGCTGATGGACTCTGAATGCAGATCAAAGCATATTTTTTTTACTTACTTTATTATTTTTCATGTTTTTCCCCTATTGATCTATTTTCCGCTATTGATAACAGTGTAGTCACATATTAGTATATGGAAATGTGTTTTACATGATAGTACATGTATAACCCATATCAAACTGCCTACCACTTTACAGGAAGAGGGGGAGTGAGAAAAAAAATTATATTTCAAAATCTTGTAAAAAATGAATGCTAAAAATTGTCTTGACATGTAATTGGGGAAAAGAATATTTTAAAAAGGAACCCCCATTTATCTGAAGGATTTCTTGTTCCCTAAGGTGCTGGTTTTATCCCTACAAATTACCTTGTGTGTTTATTTTATTTATTCTCAGATATGTATATGTTGTCTTCCCTGGTGGAATGTAAGCTCCTTGAGGTCAGAAATGATTCCATTTTTGTTTTAGTATATGTAGCAGCTAACACTATGTTTGACACATAGTCAGTATTTGATGCTAGATGATTGATGATCTTGCTTCATGCCTCTCTAATCAACCAATATGTTATCTTAGCTTACTATTTTCCCTCCAGCAATTTGAATAAATGATTTAACACTTACTAGATGTCTGAGATGTCTGAAAGGGAGACAAGTTAAAGGAATTCATAACTTCAAGCAAGAGATAACCAACAGCCATAAACCCTTTGAAAGAGACATCTGAAACCAATGCAGTTTAGAATTAGACAATGAAGTCTTAGTTTAGAAGCCATAAGAAGAATGATTAGTGAAATTATTTGATGACTTGAAGGATGCCAGAAAAATTATGTGAATTACCATGGAAGTCATTGACCAAAAATTGGCATTCGACAAATCTGAGGAATTTAAGATACCAGAAATCCAAGGTATAAGTCATATAAGGAGTAGAAATAGTAATATAATTCAGGAAAATTATGTATGACTTGGTTTATAAAAAAGAAATAACCAAAAATAAAAGAAAAATTCTGCTCTCAATTTTTTTTTAAGCAATTGGGGTTAAGTAACTTGCTCAAGGTTACACGGCCAGGTGTTTCTGGGTGGGTGCTAAGTGCCTGAGCCCAGGATTCAATCTCCAGGTCATCCCGACACTGGGGCCGGTGCTCTTACTCGCTGTGCTACCCGGCCGCCCCTTGCTCTCAATTTTTTGAAAAAGAATATTAGGCTCCTACAACTATTTGAAAAATGAAGCTTTCAAATGAAAACAAAATACATGCTACTTACAAATACATATGAAAAATAGGCTACCGTACACCTGAGAATTCCCAGAAGTCAACTCCAGATGGGAACTAATACCATTACATGCAGAAATCCCATCTTCTCCTGACCTTCACTCCTAGGTCCATGCTAAATGAGGGGAAAAGGATGGTGCTACAAAAGACCCCACAGGCAAAGAGTCTTACCTTAGCTGCTATTTCTGGCAATGTTCTGAATTCATCACACAAAAGTCATTTCTGCAATATTACATTTGTTAATAGGCAGGTAAAATAGACAACATGTGCAAAGCACCCTGGGTATTCAATGTGAGGTGTGCTGATTTGATTTTGTCATCATCACTGGTTGACAGGTCCTTAACACCTCGAAGAAATTAATATCTCCCTCCTCGCTGTTGACATGGTTGAAGGTACAAGGGTTTCACAGGTGTCCAGAATATATTAAAGAAGACTGGAAGATTAATGTCAGATTAAACAAAGTAAGTCCCCAACAGGCTGTTAAGTGGAATATTAGAATGATTACTTGAGACCAGACCCATGCTTTATTTTCATTATTTCAGGAATCTCCCGATACGAAACTGTCCATCAACTAAAGTCAGCAACTCATGTGTAACTTACATTCGAGTACCTGAGTCACTGGGAGGTAAAGAGACTTGCCTAAAGGCAGTATGTATCAGAGGCAGGACCTGACCCAGGTTTTTCTGACTCCAAAGCAAGATGCACTATATCACAGTGACCCTAATTGATTATTTATCTGACTATAAATATACAGAACTGAAAAATTTATCTGTTCCCATTCTGTTTATATTCTTTATCTAATATTGAGGATGATCAAGTTAAAAAAAAGAGTTGGATGGGATGGACAAGCTACCTGATCTAGCAGTCCAAAAGTTTTATATTTTCTTGTTAGATACATAAAAAATACCAGGTCAACAACAAACATGTTATTGGTTGCATCATTTTTCCCAATCTTTTTTAAATACGGAAAATCACAAGAATCCAGCTTTCACTGGAAATAGAAAGTCTTAGGCTTTCTCCTCAGTGCTTTGGCTATGGTATAAAAAGTTCCTCCAGATTTGAGAACTACCATAAAATTAACCTATGCCAGGAGCTCATGGTTATTTGTCTCTAATGCTAGAAATAATTTGGCCAATCTATATCTTAATGTCCATCTATCAAGGATGAGGAATCTCTCCAGTAAAAACCCAGAAATTTACCTAAGTATGTTATTTTAGAATATTACTTAGGGATGTTAAGTGTTTTGCCTGTTGTCATACAGCTATTAAATATCAGAAACCTGCTGAGCAATAAATTTGCATGCCAAGGTATTTGGGCCGATATAAAGCTCAGAGATAGAAGGGACCTTGGATATCCACCAATTCTTTTTTTATAGGAGGTAACTGAGACCAAGAAAGGTAAATGATTTGCTGAATTCTTTATAGGTAATAAGCATCAGAACTGGGATTCTAATTCAGTCCTATGATTTCAATTCTACTGCTCATGCTGCTTTGGGTTTTAAGCGACCTCAAGAAGCTTGCTATTCCCATTTCTTCTTTCCTTCAGGCCAGACACAGCCAACTGCTCTGAAGCAGGCCATAAATCAGGGTAAGAAGAACTTCACAAGACTGTGAACAGGGACCATGCATTGCATGTCAAATTAAAATTCCAACTAAGCCTCCCACCACAGATTTCAACAAGCCTGCACGGCTCCATTTCCGGCAATTCGCCACAATGGGCTCAGCCTGCCCTAGGGTGAAACCAGTTTGAACAGAGAAAAAGTGCCAACTACAGAAAGACTGAGCTTGCTGGCACTGGTGACAGTCCATGGAACAGAAGGGATCATATTGCATTAGCTAACAGGATAGTACGGCAAGCTGGGATGATAGAATGGAAAGGAAGATTTTAGAAGGCCATAAATTTTTCTTAAGTAATTCCAACAGTGAATGGTCTTATGGCTCTTGCTTTTCAAACATAGCTATGCCTAATGGAACTACATCTTTTCAAGCTACCCTATGCCAAGGTCCCAAGATCTATGGATTTTTTCCTCAAACAACATGATCAGATGCCATTGCGTATCCACAGACAAAACCAACCTAACAAAACACACAGAACCCCAATTCACCAGCTTCTACCCACGGTTATGTGCTGTGCAACAACATTAAATGACGAGGGTATAAAGAACGAAGGTGGAGGAACATCTCAAACTCTTTGCTTTTTGAACATCCAGAGGTAACATGTTAGAGCCCATCTCCAAAGCTCATCTGATATAAATTTCCTTAAGGGAGAAGGGGACATCTTCATTGGCAGCATGTGGTCCAAAGAATACCTAAACAATAATTAGATGGTCTGAGTTCTAGCCCAGGCTCCCTCTCTTACTATGGGACCTCCAGGAAATAACTTTATATCTTGGAAACTCAATTTCCTCATTTATAATACTGAAACAATAACGCCCATGATGCCTTCTTCACAGAGTTGCTATGAAAATCAAATGAAAGCACTCTAAAGACTATCCCGGTACGTTTATATACAAGTATATGTGCTATCCATGTGTAATGTATTACTATTATTATTATTATCATTATTATATAGCTGGACAATGAGCCAACAACATATTTTATAGGAAGTGTTTATTTTTAATGGCTAAGAGGTTCAAGGCTCTAGGGACATGGGTAAATTGAAAGAGTTCTTTTCCACAAGGAGTTTACATTGTCTCATGTGGATGTGAACAGGGAGGAATTGGAGAATGAAGTCAAGAACAAAAGACCAGAAGCCAGACTACAAACTGAAAAGTTTGGTAATGCTGTGGATGCGACAGATGTAGATTACACCAGGAGTTTGCCAATAGAGGAAAAAAGGGAGAGGGTAGCTTGAAGGAATGTTGGAATTAAGGGAAGGTTTGCTCTTTATTTTTATTAAGGGTCATGGTAGTAAACTGAGGAGAAAGACTCAGTAGAGAGGGAAAGAATGAAGATTCATGAGAGGAGATGGTTGCTGGATCAAGGTCTAAGAGGAGATGACGTCCTTGCTATTCCAAGAACAAGATATTCCATCTATGGTGTCCAAGCATTTTCTCCAGCTGTCCACTGTGCCTAGAATGTTATACCTCTTCATCCAGGTCCTGACTTCCATGACTTCCTAAAAGTCCCAACTAAAACCCCACCTAGAGAAAGTCCTAACCCCTCTGAATTCTAGTGCCTTTCCTCTAGAAATTATTTCCTATATATCTAGCAAATAGCTTGTTTATACATCTCTCCCTTATTCATCTAGTTGGTCTAGTAGAGAGAGTTCTGGGCTTAGAGTCAGGAAGTTTCTTCTTTCTGAGCTCAAATCTTGCCTCGTATACTTACTAGCTGTGATGCTGGGTAAGTCACTTAGCCCTGTTTGACTCAATTTCTTCATCTGTAAAATGAACCTGAAAAGAAAATGGCAAACTACTCTAGTATCCTTGCCAAGAAAACTCCAAAGGGTTCTGAAGTGTCAGACACAACTGAAGAAAATGAATGAATATATTAGAATATATATTGTTTTTGTTTGAATCCCCATATCTATAGACTGAGATTTCTAGTTCTGTAATGTTTAGGGCTTTGGGGTTAGATACATTAAAAAGGGAAAGGTAGGGACAGCTAGGTAGCACAGTGAATAGAGCACGGGCCCTGGAGTCAGGAGGACCTGAGTTCAAATCTGGCCTCAGACACTTGACACACTTACTAGCCATGTGACTTTGAGCAAGTCACTTAACCCCAATTGCCCTCCAAAAAGCAAAAAAAAAATAATTTTTTTAAAGTGAAAGGTTGCTTGTGTGCATGTGTGTGTGTGTGTGTGTGTGTGTGTGTAGGAGGGTAGGGAGAGACAGAGAGTAAAGAAGAGAGGGAAGAAGAGTTTAAATTGTTAATATCTCAGACTGACTTCTCACTAATGGAAGGGGAGAGGCTAGGTGTTTATATTTTGTTTACTACTAGTTATTTAGTTGAATTTTAGTGTCACAATGGAGAGAGCACTGGGCCTAGAGTTAAGAAGACCTAAATTCAGATCTGGCCTCAGACACTTACTAGCTGTGTGACACTGGGCACGTCACTTAACCTTGTTTGCCTTAATTTCTGCATCTGTTAAATAAGCTGGAGAAGAAAATAGCAATCCACTCTAATATCTTTGCCAACTCCAAATGGGGTCATAAAGAGTTGGACACGACTGAAATGACTAAAGAACACAACAACAGATACTTGGAGAAAGAAGGTACAGAGCGTGTTGACAATCAGATGAAACTCAGCAATGTTCTTCAAATTATTAAAAATTCAGTGTCAGTGGGTAAATGGTTAGGGAGATGTGGGTTGTATTCAGGGAAGAGAAACATGGCAGTTGGAAACACTGGCTTGGAAATAAGAAGACTATACTAATTCTAGTTCCAACTTAGACAAAAACTAATGTCATGTTCAGTGAATCATTGCCTCTCTGCTTCAATTTTTTTACTTGAAAAAGTAATGACCAGTACTAAATGGTTTCCAAAATACTGGAAGAAGAATCACACATTCACAGAGAGTAAAAAAAAAATACATCATTGTTTGTAAATTCCTGCAGCACTCTTTAATGCTTTACCTATTAGCCCTGGTCAACACCAGAAGGCTACATTTCACCATCTTATTTTAGAAAAGCAATATGAGCCAAAAAACATCTTTAAACTCAGGCTTAGTGTATGACAAGCTTTTAAGACTTTAGGAACTAGTCATCTCAATTCAATGGACCTGTTTATAGAAACTCTTCTGGAAGATTATGGTTTGCTTTAACAATTTAGAAAGTCTAATCCTAGCAGTGAGAATGAAGGAAACTGCTGTCTTCGACATGGCGACTTACCACACAATGGAGCCCAAGTGCTCAGTATGGATTTATTCCAAATCATGAGCAATTCATGCTTTTTTTCAATCAGCAAGGCCCATCAATAGTAAAGTGATTTGAACTCATGAAATTTAAAGATTCCTTTAAATTCCGTACTCCCAAGAAAGAGGAATGGGCTACATCAAGAAGTCCTCATAGCTACTTGTTAGGAATGTCGTATAGAGTACTCGAGTTGGATAGCTAGGGTTGAATCTCATCTCAGACACTTATTAGCTGTGTGACCCTGGGCAAATCATTTTACCTCTTCTGGTCTTAGTTTCTTCAAATGAAAATGAGATTAGTATAGGTCTTTTTTTTTTCTTTTTGGAGGGGAAAAGGCAGGGCAACTGGGGTTAAGTGACTTGCCCAAGGTCACACGGCCAGTAAGTATTAAGTGTCTGAGTCCAGATTTGAATTCAGGTGCTCCTGACTACAGGGCTAGTGCTCTATTCACTGTGCCACCTAAGCCACCCCAGTATAGGTCATTTTTAAAGTACCTTCCAACAGTGCATCTATGGTTCTGAGACATCAGGAATAATCTACCATTCTGTCTCCCCTTGAAGACTATAAGTGATCAAGAGCTTGAAAAATCTCCAGGCGGTTCATTTGACTTTTGGACAGTTCTAATTATTAGGAAGTTTTTCTATGTTGGCAGTTTCCATTCATGGCTCTCAATTGTGCTGTTTGGAGATGGACAAGTCTAAAACTTATTCCACTCAACTCATTACATACAATCCTGCCTTCCATGTCACGACCTCAAATCCCATAATGATCAATGTGTCATCAAAAGTTTTTGAAGAGCATAATATTATTTACTTTCTATTTTAGGAGACAAACCATATGTAACTATTCATTTGGATGACTCAGCCATGACTAGCTGACTAAAAAGAGAAAAGGCAGCAAGTCTGGCAGAAGCAAATAAAGCCCAACAGAGGTGAAAATAGAAATGATCATTCCTTGGCTCTCTTAGTCATCCCATGTACCTGTCTATCAGCTGTTCACACTGTCACTTACCTTGCAGTAACTTGGCCACAACGAGGCTCTCTCACTAATTAAGAACCCAAATTTCACATACACAGATGAGGAGATTGCTTTTTTTCTTTTCATATTTGAAAGAAAATAAGTCAATACAGTCTTTTTCCAAATCTACCCCCTGAAGCACTTTATTTCTTACTTTTATTAAGATAATAGCATTCCACTAATATGGCAAAGCACTCCAGTACATATGCGAAGAAGAATCAAACAGTGTCACAAAGAGTTGAACATGACTTAAAAATGACTGAACAACAAATATGGCACACTTGGTTGAATGAAGCACTACTAATATAGCTGACACTTATGTAGTGTTTTCACAAATATCATTTGAACCTTATAATGCCCTTGTGCAGTAGGAAGGTATGGGCCACAAACTCAGTTTAGCACCAGAGGCTTGGGAGAGAAATTTGGGGAGGCTATTTGTGTGGATAACTGAGATTGATTGGTAGAAAGTTCTGGGAAGGAGAGAGGCACAGAATTAGAGAGAAGATATTCTCCAACTTTAAAGAGACAAGTATGTCAGGTAGTGCTGGTGCCCCACACTTGTTTCCTCTCCAGTATTTACATACAGAAATCCTGAAAAATATTTATTGTGAAAGCTGTATGGATTCTCAGGTCTGGTTGAGATGCCCCCCTGCCCATTAGTCATGGCTCCCAGTGGGGGAAGAAGTTTATTAATTGTGCCGCTCTCTAGAATTTAAGCAGGAAGCTCCCTGCAGCAAGAAAATCATTGGCTGCTCAATTCCCATTGTCTGTATGGATCATTTCTTTCCTGTATTGAGGGTTCTGTTTGTTCCCTCCTTTCTGCTCTAATTTGTCTTCCCTAATACATAAAACTAGTTACACTTGCTAGCCTTGGTTGGTGAGTTATTCATAGAGCCCTGGTGACAAGAGAGTAAGACATGGTCTGGAACAGGAGTGGGGAACCTGCAACCTCAAGGTCACATGTAGCCTTCTAGGTTCTTGGATGTAGCCTTGTCACTGAGTCCAAGTTTTACAAAACAAATTCTTTCATTAAGGGGATTTTTTCTGTGAAGTTTGGATTCAGTCAAAGGGCTACAATTGAGGACCTAGAGGGTCACACATGGCCTCAAGGCCACAGTTTCTCCACTCCTGGCTCTGAAATAAATACAATAGACTACCAAGACAATCAGTAAGAATTTATTAAATGACTACTATGTGCCAGGATCTGTGCAGTGATAGAGTGGGGACAGTATAGTAGACCGCTCTATACCTTCTCTCCCCACATATATAAATACAACTTGCATATTACATGGGGCTGGCTGCCACCGTTTCTAAAAAAGCGCAAGGTTATAAGGGGAATAGGTAAGTAAAGATCACAGAAAGTAATTTATAATCCCAACCCAAATTCCTGCTTAAGAAGCCCAATAGTTAAGGTAAAAAGAGCCTTAGAGGAGAGCGATTGTGCCGAACAGTCTTTTCTGGGTTCTTCTACCCTTGGCATTCTCCCTTGTGCCACATGTGGAGAATTCACCCACATCCTTCATGATATATAGTACAATGTACTATACTAGGTATATGTCTTAGGCAGGCTTTGAACCTACATCTTTTAGACTTCAAGTCTAGCAACTCTTTGAATGAGATACTACAGATGTTATTATTCTTATTTTGTAAACAGGAAAAAGAGGATCAGGGGCAGCTAGGTGGTGGAGTGAACAGAGCACCGGCCCTGGAGTCAGGAGGACCTGTGTTCAATACAGCCTCAGACACTTGACACACTTACTAGCTGTGTGACCTTGGGTAAGTCACAATCCCAATTGCCTTGCTTTCCCCCCCTCAAAAAAAAAAAAAAGAATTACTAGCCCTTGGCTAGAAGTGTGGAAGAAAAGGCTTTACGTCAGGTCTTCCTGACTCCACGTTCGGTGCTCTCTCCACCAGCCATGTTTGTTAACATTTTGTTTATCGAAACATTGTACATCCTGAAAATACACCATACAAAGTAATCCTAACAGCTGCTACTAAATCTCCATTTCTTCAACTGATTAATGCATATCAAATATTTGACATTTTCTGATTTCAGTGTGGCTCTCTTCACTAAGTGGTGTTATTATCATTGCACTGGACAAAACTTACCATGTGTGAGGCGCTTTGCTAAACGTTAGGGATACAAAGCAAAAGCATTGTCTGGACCCTCAAGGAGCTTACATTCTAATAAACATAGATAATAAATGAAGGGCGTTAGAAGGGGGTGAGGGAGGGTGGCTATGATGGGGTGCTTGGGATCTATGTATGTAATATCAGTTGTGAAATCAATTTGTAAAACCATATTCCCTCGGCCCCCTCCCCAGCCTCAGAGCATTAACGCTGCCCCTTCCCCCTGCCAGCACTCTCCCCAGCAACAACTCATGAATTGTTTATCTCTGCTTGGACAAGCTACACCTAGGAATCCTTCACTAAACACTCTATAAACATTTTAGCTTAGGCAAATGTTATCTCCCCTTAGTACAATGGCCAGCTGCAGGTATGAATCCTTCAATGCACTATCTACAGGTTAATTCCTCAGCCAATTAGGCAGATCCTGAATCCCCAACATCCGTCTTGTCAAACACGACACTGATGGGTGGCAGACCAGGAACTTCTCAGTCAGCCTTTGACTGCTAGATGACTTAGTGATGTTTCAAGCCTAAAACCACACCTCCAGGCAGCCCCTACTTGGGCTATTTCCCAGTGAATTATGGGCAATATTCCTGGGCAGCAGATAATAAAAGTGCATGTCCCTTTAAGCACTGACCACTCCTTAACTCCTCCCTAATCTCACCCTTACTCACCTCGTTAGCATAATTGACACCTGATTTACTGTCTGGACTCCTTAAAGACTTTACCTATGACTTCTTTAAGTTTGCAGGTTCCGTAAGAACCCCTGCCCGCTGAAAAACATAACAATAAACTTTTACAATCCTGACTTCAAAGATTGCTCAGGCCTTGTGAATTCCTTCCAGACTGCACAGCAGGGACTCTGGTCATTGATTGGAGTCCCCCTCATCAGCTAGGTGGTGCAATGAATAGAGCAATGGCTCTGGAGTCAGGAGGACTTGATTTCAAATCCGGCCTCAGACACTTAACACTAGCCATGTGACCTTGGGCAAGTCACTTAACTCCAATTGCCCTGCCTTCCCCCCTTGGGGGAAAAAAAAAAAAAGAAGGGGATGAGGGAAATATCCTTGCTATGTTATGATCAGGCTGTAGAAAACTAAGTGGAAGCCTGGATCTCGACTAGATAAGGTAAAAAGCTCACCTGTCCGAGCCAGGGGAGCCAGACAGAAATGGTCAGAGAATAGAGGCATGACAAAGAGATGGTAGAAAAGCAAAATTGCTTTTGCTCTGAAGAGCTAATGAAATTAAAGGGCTGTGGTTTGGGGCATTTCCAAGCAAGAAACTTTCTGGCTTAGAATAAAAGGAACCCTCAACTCATCACATGTGAACTAGTATCCTGACCTACATATTGCTGCACAGCCGTCCACCGATCAGGCTGCTAACTGCAGGGCTCTGTTTGCTAATTTGGTGAGACATACCACCAAACAGGAGTAGGCCTCCTCAGAGGCTGCCTGGATGAAGAAAAACAGCTACTCCAGAAGAATAAGTGAACAGCTATTTATTAACCACCCTCAGGGTACACGGCAGCAAGAGGTGTTAATTATGCTAGCAAAATATCTTATAGCAAGTTTTTTGAAAACAAGATTGTTTTGGCTTTTTAAAATTTTTTTTGGATACAAAACTGTGATTTATCTGTTTGAAGAGTTCCTGGGTGTGGAATATCCTACTGATACATAAGAGCAACCTGATTGTAATTGATGGTCTTGGGAAATTATTGGAGTACTGAAAGGTTACATGAACAGCCCACAATGTGCATCAGAGGTAGGACTTGAAACGGGACTGTGCCAATTTGGTGGGGGGGAGGTGGGGTGCTATAGGAAAAAAATACGTAGGGAGGGGGTGCTTCCAGGTTGAATGCATTATTAACATTTCCTCCTTTACTCTCAAGTCTAGATACATAGGGCCTAGAACATAGTAGGCACTTAAATGTTCACTGATTGACAATCTACAAAACAATCAATCAAGCCCTTATCTGCAGCACTTGCTGGTTTCTGAGGAGCAATGCTCATTGCAAATTTAACAGTCAATAGTACCTGAGCCGGCTACAGCACACCCCATCTTTAACCCGACTCTTTCTGACTCCAAGGCCAGCCCTCAATCCACATCACCATCCTATCCTTCTGAGGCAATCTACTAACCAAAGGGGGTTGATTCCTCTGTCTTGTGGATGAGGAAGCTCATTATCTAAGTGTAATCTCAACATAAAAGGTACATTTTGATGAAGATGATGAAATGACTGTTGTTAGGAAATTGCTAGTAAAAATTATGATTGCTGTTCCCTCCCGGGGAGGAAACATCCTCTTTCTTTATTTGTTGGTATTTCTACCACTGAAATATCTTGTAAAAATGATCCTTTAATTATCTGAAGACATCTTGCCTCAGAGATTTCCTCAGTGGTCTAGTACAGTCACTCTTTCCTACTTTGCCTTCTTAAGTGTTATTTCAACTTCCTTTTATGAATGACTAAGGGGCAGTTCTACTGTCTTCGATGATGAAAATATATTGTTATAGGAATACTGACAAATTTATTTCATTTTTTGTCATGAAAAAAAATCTTAAGTAGACAATTTTTTCTTCCTTTCTTAACCAAATTCCTAAAAAAAGTTGACTTTAGTTTCTCAAACACAAGAAACGGTATTTTTAGAACCTATTTTTTGCCATCCTCATAAATGTATCTAACAAAGGCTTCACAGATCATTTAGGATCATTTAGTCAATCATAGTCCTCCATGTTATAGATAAGGAAATGACTCTCAATAAAGGGAACTGATTTCCTCAAGGACACCAAAATACTAAGTAGTGACCAACAGCTAAATTAAACGTTGTAATTGGTCTAAAAGCTGTGTGATTTTCAGCAAATTCTACTCTACCTTAGGCAACTAAAGAGAAAGTAAAAAGGAGGGGCTCTTTAGGACTAAGGGTTATTTATTTCTTTTTCTTCTCTTTGTCTCATTAATTGTAGATATTCTTTCTAAAACATTGCAACAAGACCTGAAAAAAAAAACACTCCAGATGTAAACTGAGCTGGGCCAAGGGACTACCAGTTCTTTCATTCTTTACTGTGATAGATGAAAACAGCAGGGCTAATATTAAGGAATTCAGACTGAATCCAAGTTTCACATAAGGTTTTGAGCCCATTTAAAAATAGTCCTTCAAAAACCTATTTCTTTCAGTTCCTCAGCAAAGGGTAGGAAAATACAATCTTTGAATCTGAAAAGGATGTTATAAATAATAGAAACACATATGTGTTTAGGGCTGCCAGGCTTTGATTTTGCAAGGGAACAACAAACATCGTTCCATAATGTTTGATCTCTAGAGAGAGCCTGTATCTATAAAATTAAAGGTTGCATTCCTGGAGAAAAAAAATGGCAACTTCAAGGGTAAACCTTGCTACTATTCAACCCAGCAGATGCCAAATTTTACAGGTACAGTTAAATGGCTTTAGATGATTTGAGGGCATTGTTATTAATAACCATCATCACTGGCAGCAAACAGGGAAAACTACACATTAAATTCCCAGTGTTCAAAGCAGAAACATCTGTTTGAAGCCACAATGAATTGTTGGTGGACTCTTACCAGCTGGAGGCCCCTGTGAATCATTCATCTTTACACCAAAATGTTACAGATGTTTATAGCTGCTGAGAATTTGATCAGGAAGTTCATGGCCTCCATTCACTGGAGTTGGAAGATGAGTTAGCTGACAACTCTACAGGCAAGTCATACCTCTCCCTTTGGCAGGATAAAGTGAGGGTTGATCTTAAATGTATGAGTGTTGAATGAAGAGCCGATTTTCTTGGCTTCTGTTGCTACATTCCCACCATGCCACAGTATGTGGTAATATAGAACTGGCCAGAGTATTTAATATTTCAAAGAGCAGCTTCATTATTTGAAGATAAATAAAAGAAAATCTTGAGAAGATGATGCTCTAGGGTTTTGTTTTTTTTTAATAATTCAGTTTCATTCAAATGGTAGAAAGAATTTATCTTGAGAGTCAGAAGTTCTTATTTTGTTACTGTTCAGTCATTTAAATCATATCAGACTCTTTTTTTTTAATCCCATTTGGGGTTTTCTTAGCAAAGATACTGTAGTGGTTTGCCATTTCCTTCTCCAACTCAATTTATAAATGAGGAAACTCGGGGTGGACAGGTGGCGCAGTTAGTAAGAGCGCCAGCCCCAGTGTCGGGAGACCCAGGATCAGTTTCAGCCTCTGATAATTAGCACCCACATAAAAAAATAACTGGCTGTGTAACCTTGTGCAAGTTACTTAAACCCAATTGCTTTAAAAAATGAGGAAACTGAGGAAGAGTTAAGTGACTTGCCCAGGGTCACACGCTAATAAGTGTCTGAGGCAACATCTGAACTCAGATCTTCTCGACTCCAGGCTCAATGCTCTATCTACTGAGCCAACTAGATGCCCTGAACCTGTGTTCAAGTAACTGCACTGCAACACAGTATAACTGTGTGGCCCTAATTCCATCATTATGTTCCCTGCGTTTCAGTTTCCTCATCTGTTAAACCAGTGAAAGAGTAATCATATATGTTCTATATGCCTCAGATTATTTTTAGAAGGAAAACCTTTTGTAAATGTACATGTTATTTATTATGATTGAACCTTCAAATATTACCATCTGAATCATGATCATTAATTATTTTTTTTTAATGATCTGTCAATGTCTCTTCAAATGTATTCTCATCAAACAAGAATCAATACCTAAAAGGTGATCCACAGGCAGGCTGCATTTAAACTTCGCCTAGGATCCAAAATCTTCCATCAACACCCTAGTATATAACACAAACACACAATCTTTACCAAATCACAGGATCACCGATTTAGACTAGGAAAGAATGTACATTATACATGAGGCACAGATAATCATGGACCGGGACAGGTACTGGACCTGTGATTTCACTGGTATAGCAAACTCTCAGGTTAAGGAAATTCCAGCTATCAATGCAAGCTGGCAAGTTTTTTGTAATTCGGAGTAAGAGAATGTCCTAGGTCACTAACGCCATCCTCCCAGAACCTCAGGCTCACAATCTAGGTGTCATCCTGAAATCCTGCCGATCTCACACTCCCCATATCCAAGCTGTTGCCAAGGCCTGCTGCCTTTGTAGCATCTCTAGAACACGCCCCATTCTCTCCTCTGACACTCCACTCACACCAGTCGAGTATAGACCCTCTTCATCTCATGCCTGGACCGGTGTAATAGCCTGCTGGTGGGTCTACCTGCCTCAAGTTTCCCCCCACTTCAATTCACTCTCAATTCAGCCATTATTTTCCTAAAAAGCAGGTTTGATAATGCCATTGCTACCCTGCCCCCTACTAAATATGGTCAGGTGGTTTCCTCTGACCTCCAGGAACAAATATAAAATGCTTTGTTTGGCATTCAAAGCTCTTCACAACTTAGTTCCCTCCTACCTTTGCAGTTCTCTGACACCTTATGCTCCATCAGAGTGACATGAGCCTCTTGGCTGTTCCACAAACAAATAATTTCTCTGAATAATCCAGAAAGGAGTATATATTTTAAATTGTGTATATTGAGCTTTAGAGTGAAATACTTTGGCTAAGTCACTTAACAGCAAACATTATGAGGCAGGGACTGAGAGCCATTCTAGTCTGTAATCTTCATACTACATGGAACAGTGTCTTAAACATATTGTATAATTGGCACTCAGTAAACATTTATTGAGTGAGTCAAGTAGTCAATCTAGTATTCTCAGTAATGGAGTTGCCGTTTATACTATCTATATTAAGACAATTCTGCGCAGTAAAAAGGGCACTAACCTTGGATTCAAAAAGATGAGGGGCCAGAAGATGTTGAGGGAGAAACCCTCAGGGCTACAGGGATCCCGAGACCAGAGTTCCTAAGGCAAGGTCCCCTGGAATGAATTCGCAGACTCAAGCATTCCAAAGAAAGTTTATTGTTACACTTTTCAGCAGGCAAGAGCTCTTAGGGAACGTGCAACCTTGGATTGGTACAGTTAAAGTTTATATAGTAAATCATTATATAGTAAAAGAGGTGCCAAATATGCTAACTAGGTGAGTCAGGGCGAGATTAGGGAGTGCTCAAGGAGGGGTCAGCTCTTAAAGGAACATGCTTTTAGTAGCTACAATGCAGGAGTTTTACCCAGAATTCACTGGGAAATAGCCCAGGGGATGGGGGAGTGTTACATGGAGGTGTGGTTTTAGGCCTGAAATGTCACTAAGTAAACTAATGGTCAGGGCTGACTAAGAGGTACCTAGGCTGCTCCCATCAATGTCTTGTTAGACAAGATAAACTTAAGGGAATACACACATGACTAAGTCTACGATACATATGACAGGTCAGAGAGTAGTGAATATCTTTATGACCCAGCACACAGCCAGTTCGGCCAGTACACAGCTGGGTCAAACTGCTAAACTCTATAGGTGCAGCTGGCTGCTGTATCGTGAAGAGAGAGGAGTATTTTGCTAGAGAGTGCTGCCTTTGAGCTGGACAGGAAGTGTCTGAGCCAGTGTTTTGAGGCTAGGGAGATTTGTGATGTTGGAACTGGGGC
This sequence comes from Petaurus breviceps papuanus, assembly GCF_028583685.1. Classification (NCBI taxonomy): domain Eukaryota; kingdom Metazoa; phylum Chordata; class Mammalia; order Diprotodontia; family Petauridae; genus Petaurus; species Petaurus breviceps. The sequence goes on from NW_027185653.1 coordinate 5,804,808, forward strand.
TCAAGCACAGGCACCCAAGCACCCCATCAAAAAGATCTGGATTCTAAACGTCCTCACTTACTAATGAATTACCAACTAATCGATAATATTGATTGATAACTAATGGGACCTTGGGCAAGTAATTTCTTTTGAAACTTCACTTTCCTTTTCTGAAAACTGGCACAATAATATATGAAGATGGAACAAGACGATGCATGTAAAACAACTGTCAATATGAAGCTATATTAAACATGTTATTTTGGATTAGTAATTGTCAAACAGAATAAAATGAAACATACTTAATGCTAAAACTATGCTGAACAAAACAATGTTTCTTTCATGATTAAGATGCCGCTCCAGTATCTTACAATGACTCTAAAGGTCATCATTAACGTCACTTAATTATCATTGTATTATGGATGTATCAGTTAATAGACAACTTCAAATGCGATAATGCCTCCTATATCAATTTTTATTATATTCAAAAATGGTTGTCTTATGTTCTGGGAATTCATGACACTTGAAGTAAAATGATGATACTACATTCTGAAGACTAATTCAGAAGACAGAAATCTGCCCATATTGTCCATCTTGTCCTCAAGTTTAAATGCTTCTCAATCCTAAAGATTAATAATAACATTGCTTGGCACATAGTAGGCACTTAACAAGATGACTGATGGCTCATCCACTGCCTTGTATTGATCATGACATCATATCCATTCTGGCAGTAAGAAGAGAGTATGGTTAATGCCGGACAATTCCTCATTTCAAGATTCTGGTAAGCATGTGATATGGCCTCCATCGTGGGTACTGAGTAGACTCTGTGTTTAAAGTATTTCTTAAATGTTTGAAATGATTGCACATGTATAACCTATATCAGATTGCTTGCTATCTTGTGGAGGGAGTGAGAGAAATTTGGAACTCAAAATCTTATGAAAAAATGAATGTTGGAAGTTATCTTGACGTGTAATTGGAAAAAATAAAATACTATTTGCTAAAAAAATAAGCATTTCTTCTGGCTTAAAAAGAATTAACAATATTCAGCCTACATCTACCTTTCACTTTTTTTTTTTTAATAAAGAGACTATTTTTCCCATGAAGCAAATAAGAGACAGGTGCCTAAGCAAAGAGATCCCATGTTCCTGAAAGTCTATGGAGTCCAAATATCACAAAATATGCCGGCATTTGAGTTGGAAGAGGCCTTGAGGGTCATACCTGAAGAAGAGTCCGTTATTCAACATACCTCACAAGTGATAACCTAGCCCCTGCTTGCAGATTTCCAAAGAGGGTGAAACCATTACCTTCTGAGTCAGCCCATTCCCCTTTAAGACAGCTCCAATTATTAGTCATTCTTTTTTCTTATAACAAACTTCTACCTACTGCTCCTAGTTCGGCCATTTGGAACCAAGGAGAATGTATCTAACACCGCTTTCACATAAGAGCCCTTCATTTACCCGAAGACAACTATCTCCACACACATACCCCTCAGACTTATATTCTCAATTCTATTTTCACCACATGCCAGGTGATGAAAGTACAAAGACAAAAACAGAACATTCTAATGTTGGGTATAGAAAACTCTGAAAGACCTTAGTTTAAAAAGCCCAAGGTCTCCCATTGCATCCCGGAGCATCTCTAGTTATCCTGATCTCTATCTGACTGCTAGATCCAAATGGCTCCAGAGTAGAAAGTGAGATTGGTGACTTTGCACAGCCCTCCCTCACTTAAATCCAGTTTACTTCCAAGTCATAGTATCATCTTCCTAACGTTATGGGCCTCTTCAAGAAGGAAAGACAAACCTCAATCTGTGAGTAGTCCGAACTGTCTCACTGGAGACCTAATTGGCCAGTTCCAGTTGGGCAACTCAGCTCCTCCAAGTCTCCTCTCCCCTCCTCTCCTGTCTTCTTCCTTACCCATCCCCTATCTTCCCCTCTCCTCTCCTCTCCTCCCCTATCCTCTGCTCTCCTCTCCCCCCCTCTTCTCCCCTCCCCTTCCCTCCTCTCCCTTCCCCTCCCCTCCTCTCCCCTCCTCTCCCCTCCCTCTCCTCTCTCCACATGAGGTATTATACCTTTACCTGAGGGTGTTCTGCTCAAAGCAAGGTAAATTTTGAAGGTTGAAACCTACCTACATATGTTGGGGTTTACTGGCTAGATTTTTTCCCTAAAGTCCATGCCTTAAACCCAATTCACTCTGACTCTCATAGACTGGACAACCCAAGCAACACTTAATGGTTTTCTGGGCCCTGATGGCTCAGAGTGAATGTAAATAGCAATGGTTTCTCTTTTTTGGTCAGAAATTCTAAAGGTCTTCCCCTCCAGATTCGATTTTTTTTTATTAAAGGGGCCATGCCTTGCCTGGTTTCTTAAACAACTCTAACCACTGAATGGATGTTGCCTCAGTCAAAGTGAGAACTCTGAAAGACCTTAGCTTAAAAAAGTCATGGTTTCCCACTGCACCCTGGCCATCTCCAGTTGTCCTACATTTGTCCTATATTTGGCCACTGGATCTTCAGAGGAGAAAGTGAGGCTGGTGACTCTGCACAGCCCTCCTTCACTTAAATCCAATTCACTTGCAAGTCAAATGGCATCATCTTCTTGATGTCATGGTCCTCTTAGAGAATGAAGGACAAACCACAAGTAAATACAAAGTTATTTGAGGGAAGCTTTAAAAATCAAAAGAAAGGAGATCAATAAAACCCTTGCTTGGAATTAGGAACCTATGAATTCCAGGAGAAGGAGGTAAGTAAGCAGGAACATCATTTCTAGACTCTTAGGCAACGTGTACAAATGTCAAAGCTCTTTCAGTCAGTCCTCACAGGGGTTATATTGATGCCCTTCACTCTTCTAGTTGCTCTCCCTGGATAATCTGGAACTTTTAATTGTCCTTCCCATAAAATGATGTCATAAACTTAAAACATGATATTCCAGATGTGGTATGACTGGGGCAGAGTATCGAAGGGCTCTTTTAGAAAGCTGGTAATGAAACCAAAAATCACGTGTGCCATAAGACATGTGCCCTTGTGCTTCACCTCAAACTAAGAAATTAATGAGGTTAAAGAGTTACTTCAAAGTAAGATAAGGCAATGTGGTGTAAAGGATATAATACTGCACTTGGGAATCAGGAAAACCAAAGGAGCTAGGCACTCCGAGGAGAAAATCCAGGGCAGCATGGTCCGGCAAAGTCAAACCATCATCACTCTGACCACCATCTCTCTTTGGATCCTGAGGAAGATAGCTCAGGACCACCAACCCAAGAATCCTGGAATAGCAATATTTCTAAAACTACCATTGCCTGCTTCCCACAACCTCCCACAGCCTTCACTAAAAGAAGAAAGCATTGTGAAGAAATAACTGTTTATCACTTATCACTAAAAAGCACATGATCACAGGAGCCCTGCCAACCCATCTGTCAGGCATCATGGAGAGAGACAGCTCCTGTGGAGAAGGGAGCAAGTCATCTTCATGAGCTGTCAACCAACTGCCACTCACAGGGCAGGTAAAGCAGCCTAGCTGAAGCAGAGACAAGACAAGAAGAGACAAGAGTGTGGGATTCTGAACCCAAAAGCCTTTGGGGAATAGTAAAACTTCCAGTTTAGTCTAAGGAGGCACAGCCTGACCACTGCTCCACCAAGTATGGCAGCCACAGCCACTGAAGACCCAGAAAAAAAGTTCTTGTTGCCAAAGCCCATAGCACTGTCAAGAGGCTCAGCAACACAAAGGATAGGATTTTGCCAGTGGAGATGATAGCAAAGGATAAAAACTAGCATCTGTTTTGATACCACACCCCTAAACCCCATGGGACCTTTCTATCTAACTTGCATTTGAAAGCTTCCCTATCTGTTGTCTCCCTCATTAAAATGTGAGCTCCCTCCCAGCAGAGACTGTCTCACTTTTCCATTTGTATCCTTAGCATTTAACTTAGTGTTTTGAACATAGTAGGCAATTAGAAAAAAATTCATTAGTTCATAGATTCCAATTCTACCCCTTGTACTTTTCACTTAACCTTCACTAACCTTATCTTTAAAGTGGGAGGGATTGTACTAGTTGGTCTAGAAGGTTCCTTCCAGCTCAAAAACTATATATGATTCCATAACCTGAAGAATGTCTTAACATCACCATCAATTATCAAATATCTCACCTGGAATGAACAACCTGGATGGGGCATTATTGTTTATTCTACTGAGCCATTGAATCATCACTAGGAAAGGGTTTTCCATGGCATTAGACTTGCCAACATCGGGCTGCTTTCTGGAGTGCCGAACCATTTCTTACTTCTGAGTTAGTATTGGTGTAGCAATAAAACACCAATTTATCATTAGCACTTATATAGTTCCTACTATGTGTCAGACACTGTGCAAAGCACTTTACAAACACTGCCTCAGTTGACTTTATATTACACAAGTAACATAAACCATAGACTATTTTTAAACTCTGAGACTTCTTACAGTGTAGGGACAGAATTAAAAAAATTTAAGATTTCTTACCTAAAATAACTGGTATTACAAGCTATTTGATAATAATGTCACTTATAGACTGATACCATACACAAATTAATGGTCTAGGTACTGTACTGGTTGACCAGAAGTTCTAAAATAATCTCTTATGGCTTTGCCTTTATATATTTTTCCTTATTTTATATCCTTTTAAAAAAGTCTAGATCTTTTATGATGTTATCAAAAATGGAGTGCATCCCATTCCAGTCTTCTAACTGTATAACTTGTTAAGAAAGGCAATGGCTAATGTTATTGCCCTGGACCTTCTGCTGCTACAGAACTCAGATTAGAAAGAAACCTTATCGAAATTGTCAGTAAAACTTCTTATTCCACAGGATCAGACAAATAGGATAGGGCAAACTGCTGTCCTAAAGAGAACTTTGGAAGAGACTGACAAACAAAACTTGCCATAATTCTCATGATTCAATTCTGATGATTCTCATGACTCAACATGTCATGATGTGTTCAGAAACAGAAACTAGTCTGATAAATTACTAATGGAATGAGAAAACAAAAATTGTCTAAATTATCTCTAGGAACAGTGACATGAACACTTACAAGGCAAATGATGACATGTTTTAGATACTGCTCTTCAGGGCACAAGACTGAGACTTTGAGGTATATTGGGAGTCAGCTGTAACAACTTGTGGGAGCTTATTATTAAATTCTCTGCAATAAAAATCAAGACTCAATTTGTCTTGTGGACTGTATTTAAGGAAGTTTCAATAATGCAAATTTAACTTAAAAGTATGTACATACACTTTTCTCTCCCAGTCCAGTTGTTAAACATTTACCAGTATACTCCTGTCCTGCTCTATAAACAACAGGAGTCCAGTAGAAGGCTTAGGAAATGAAATCATTACCAGACTGTAGGACAGTAATAATACTAACAACCAACAAAAATTGGCATTTATATAATGCTTTAAGATTTGCAAAGTGCTTTATAGCACTTTTGAGCCTTACAGCATGCCTGGGTGAAGCCACCGTTGAGTAATACATATGGATGGAGGCCAGTGAAGAAGACTGAGAACCCAAAGAGAGAATATACAAGAAGAAAGAGTAGTCAACAGTAGTAAATGCTACTGATAGGTCAAGAAGGATAAGGTGTGAGAAAAAACAATCAGATTTTGCCTCATTAGGGACACAACTGGCCAGTTCCTAGTTGACAATGGCAGCTCCCTCCTTCTTTCCTTCTTTCTTTCCTTCCTTCTTTCCCTCCTTCCTTTCTTTCCTTCATCCTCTCCCTCCCTCCCTTCCTCCCTCTTCCTTTCCTTCCCTCCACTCCCTCTGTCTACATAGAGTATCATACCCTTGCCTTCAGGTGCTCTACCCAAAGGAATATAAATTTTGATTGCTGGCACTTTGTAAATATTTGTTTATTTAATATTTTATTTTCCCCAATTACATGTAAACATACATTGAACAATCATTTCTTAAAACTTTGAGTTCCAAATTCTCCCACTCTCTCCTTCCTCCCTCCCTTCTCATTGAGAAGACAGGTAATTTGACGTAAGGTATATGTGTACAGTCATGCAAAACATATTTCCGTATTAGTCGAAACATAATCTTTTAATTAGGAAGAATGAAGCCATAGATAAATGGCATTTAGTCTCAAAAAGATCTATTTTTTTCAGTTCTAGCCTCTCCTGAGCTCCAATCCTTCAATACCAACAGCTAACAAGGCCTGTAGATTTCATAGCATCTCTCACACCTGTCCTCCACTCTTTTCTGATACTGCCACCACCCTGATAAGAGCCTTCATCACCTTATACTTGAACACCCTGCCTGAGGATCTCCATGCCACAAATTTCTCCCCACTCCTGTCTACACTCCACCCAGCTGTCACAGTGATCTTCCTAAAGTGCAGGTCTCACCTTTTACTACCTTCTCTACCCCTTTCTACTCAATGAATTACAGTGGTTCTCTATAACCTCCAGGATGAAACATAAAATCCTCTGTTTTGTGTTTAAAGTTTTTCATAACCTGACTTTCCCCTAGCCAACTTTCCAGTCTTATGCTTTACCACTACCACTCCCCACACACACATACACCCTTACTCTTTGATCTAGTGACAATGGGCCTCTTTGCTGTTCCTTACACAAGACACTTCATCTGTGGACTCCAGGCATTTCTACTTGTGAGCCCCCATAAACTGGAATATTTTTTCTGCTCATCTGCACTTCTTAGCTCTCTTGGCTTCCTTCACGTCCCAACTAGAATCTGACTTTCTACAGAAAGGCTTTCGAGATCCTCCTGAAGTCTAATGCCTTCTCTCTGCGGATTATTTCAGACTTATCCTGTATATGATTTGTTGGTAGTTGTTCGAGTGGCACCTCCCCCATTGGTCTGTGAGCTCCTTGAGAGTAGGGCTTATCATTCACCTTTCCTTGTATCCCCAGCATTCAGCACAGCGACTGGTGCAAAGTAGGTACTTAATAAATCCCATTTTACATTTCAAATTGGATACACAAAGACACCCCCACTGAACATGTCAAAGCAGAGTTCACTTTATGTTCCCCAAAAATGCCTCTGCAGAAACTCCCAAACTGTCCAGAGAACCACTCTCCCGGCACTCACATTCCTGCTCATCATCCTCAACTTTTCAGTCTTTTTCATTACACATAGACAAGCCTGGTCCTTACAAGGTTCAGCATCTATTTAGTCTCTACAGCTTATGCTCTAAGTGTGGAGGGGAAGATAGTGCCTGATCTTGGAGGCAAAGAGACAGGTTCAAATCCTGCCTAAGACACTTCCTAGCTCTGTGATCCGGGATAACTCACTTAACCTCTCTCAGCTTCGATGTTCTGATGAATAAAAGATGAATAATAATCTATAGCACCTATCTCAGAGGGCTGTTGTGAAAATCAAGTTAGATAATGTATATTCAGTATAAGCCTTAAAGCACATAGAACATGAGCTCCCCAAGGGCACAAGACAGTTTAAATTTTGTCTTTCTATTCAATGTCTGGTACCCAGTCTGCACTTAATAAATGCTTCTACATTGACTGGGTGTTCTACAGTAATTGAGTTCAGTCAGATGACAGCTTGTTATTCCTTTGTCTCTTATTTATCTGGCTGAGGTCCACCCTGGGATTTAAGATCTCTCTCTCTGTCTCTGTCTGTCTCTGTCTCTCTCTCTGTCTCTCTGTCTCTCTCTGTCTCTCTCTCTGTCTCTCTCTGTCTCTCTGTCTCTGTCTCTGTCTCTCTCTCTGTCTCTGTCTCTGTCTCTCTCTCTCTCTGTCTCTCTCTCTGTCTCTCTGTCTCTCTGTCTCTCTCTGTCTCTGTCTCTCTCTGTCTCTGTCTCTGTCTCTCTCTCTCTCTCTGTCTCTCTCTGTCTCTCTCTGTCTCTCTCTGTCTCTCTCTCTGTCTCTCTCTCTCTCTCCCTCTTTCAACAATCCCTCACCCCCTTTCTCTTATTATTGTCATTTCATCTGACATTTTCTTTAGGGTGAAGACAGTAATTAGGTGTTTAGCACTCAACCTCCTTCCCTTCCAGCTCCAAATGAGATTCATGCTACCCAGTGAAGTAACAGTAAACAGAGAAAATGCTAGTGTCAAAAGCAGCTTTAATTAAGGAGAATAAGCAATAATGTCATCAAGAGCCTGAAAGCAAGATTTACTGTGAATAAACTGAAATGTCAGTAACTGCACTGGCACAATAATGGAAAGCCGATCTTATAATTTATTCAATCTGAAACTCTAGAGAAATTTCTGCTCCTCTCAAAGGTGGCTGACAGTGATTTGCACTCTAGGTTTAATTTTTATTACATTTCTTCAATGCATTCTGCCTTGATAGCATCTTCAACCAATCATTCAATCAATCAGTCAATCACTATCTGACCAATAAAATGAATATGTATCTTACTACAAAGTGAAAATTTTAAAAGTAAGATGCTCAGTGAAAATGGAATGTTGTGAACATTTGCCCAGCATAATTTCTCCAATTCTACTTATGTGTTTTCCTTCATAATACAAAATAAATTTCTTATAAAAATGTTTATTGATGAGATTATAAGCAAAATGAATACATAATAAAGATGGTTAAAGAGATTTCATCTATTTTCCTCTTATTTGCAATGTTAATTTTTTTTATATCTTGCCAGCAATTTCGATCTTTTTGTATGGCTATCTTTGTGAGCTTGGCTTTGAAGCTTTCAAAAAGATCTTATCAGAAAGGGAGATACTCTACCTCTTTGGCTGAGATATGCATTTTACTAACTATTCTTTGACTGGAAAGGTTTATTTCTGAATTCATCTGTCAGGGAACTGTAGCTTCAAAAACTTACTTGACATATATGTATGCATGTGTTTAAAATTGTGGTATACGAATGTAATGGAATATTACCATTCCATAAGTAATGATAAATATGAAGAATTCAAAGAAACATGGAAAGATATATGTGAAACAGAGCAACAAAAATATCTTACTATTAGAACAATAATAACAGAAATAGAATAACCCTAAAAAAATCTGAATGTTGTGTAATTAAAAACCAACAAGTTTGGCCTTGGAAGAAAGTTTAGAAAATTCAACTGTCTTTCTATATTGCAGAGTGGGTGATTATGGGTACCTTTATCCAACACTATGCTGTTAATCATGGTTGGTTTTAGTTTTCCGGAACTGCTCATTGTTTCTTTTTTATTTTCTGTCATAAGAATTAGGGAGTAGAGAAGAATATATCTGGAAATTAAGATAATGTAAAAATGAAAGTTATTGATACAAATTGAGACAGAGAGAAAGGGAAAGGGAAGTGAATAAGCATTTGTATACTGCCTACTCTGTGTCAGAAACTATATCAAGTGTTTTACAAATATTTTTATTTGATTGAGGAAAGAAAGTAAACCTGTGATTTCATTCTTACCATGAAGAAAATCCCTTTTGCAATGCAATTTGCCATCTTCTTTACAAATTATAATCTGAAAAAGCTTCCTAAAATACCAAGAGGTTAAGGGATTTGCCAAGGATCACATAGTGTGTCAAATTTAGGATTTGAACAAGTGTTCTTGATTTCACCAGAGACTTTATATCATGCTATGTCTCCTATATGTAGGTGTTTATATGTATAACCTATAAATTGTCATTTGAATTGCCTAAGATTTTAAAAAGTTACCATGCAATTATTATTAGTCAAAATATGTGGAATATTTGATAAATATTTCATCACAAAATAATGACAAACTGACATGCATTGAGAAAATACTGTAGTCTGGAATATTTTACTTGACTTATGATTTAGTTTAGGAGAAAGGGCAATAAAGTAGTAATTTAGGAGAACTGGATTCTAGTTTGAGCTTTGCCACTAACCAGTTGCGTGAATTGGAGCAAATGTCTTAATCTCTCTTTGCCTCAGTTTCTTTACCTATACAATGAGGACCATAATATCTATCCAAGCTGCCTTTTAGAAGTCAGATTCAAATGAGCTAATAATATAAAAGTTACTCCAAAAGAAACATAAAGCATCATACATATATACAATATTTAAATCGTTATAGAACACAAAAATTCAGCAGCTCCCAAAATATTTCTTCAGCTTCTCCGGATAAAATAGGAAAAAAATAAATAAACATTCTTTTCAACTTGTTCAAGAATTAAATCATTGCTTGCCCTAGGCAAGTCAGGCTATCTTTAAGTTTAGTCATCAAAGTAAGGAAATATTAGGTCTGTGGCAAAGGCTCATTTTGAAAAACAGACAGTACCATCCCCCACCCCAAAAGGAATTTAAAAATTAACATTTATTTGTGATGGAACCATATTCATTATAAGTTAACACCTTATTCGATCTTTCAAGCAAAAACAGAATGACTATATATCTAGTGTTTGTGCAGTCGATTTTCTTAAAGCACTAGCTTTCCAATTTTGTTTTAAAATGCATCAGACATCTTCCAAATCAAAACTCTTCTCGTTTTTTGCCCTATGCCTTTGGGGGAACTAAAGAAAATGTGGAAGAAAATGAAGCTATTAATTAACAATTTCGAATGGGATAGATAATTTAAAATTAAGGCAGTTTTGTGGTCGCTGGATTTTTCTTCCCCCTACTTATTAGAAAATCCTTTGTCTCTCAACAAAAAGTCTTCCATGAATGTCTTTCAAGCAGTACAGTTAGAGAATAACAAAGAACATACTAGACATGAGTCACATTACAGGTTCCAATTATATTTCACGTAGAATCCCGAACCCCCAAACAAACAGTGTAGTCTTAGGAGTACTAGAATCTGATCTTCACCAAAGAAGGAATATCTTAAAAGGAAGGAAGAGAAAAGAAAGAGAGGGAGGGGGAGGGCTGAAAAATGTTGCTCTGAGTCTATACTACTTCTAAATTTTTAGGATGACAGAATTGATTAGAAGAACTATCTTGGGGCGGCCAGGTGGCTCAGCCACTAAGGGCACCAGCTCCAGCGTCAGGATGACCTGGGGATCAAATCTGGGCTCAGATACTTAGCACCACACCCAGAAATAACTGGCCATGTAACCTTGAGCAAGTTACTTAACCCTGATTGTTAAAAAAAAAAAAAGAGAGAAAAACTATATCTCATGGATTACTCCTATGAAAATAAAAATCAGTCATATCTATAGGCAAAGCACCTAAAGCCATAATCATGGTGGGGGTAACCTGGGCTCTGTCCCAGGGCACTGAATTACATTACCAAACTCTGAAGGCACTGACAGTACTTCCAGTGCTTCAGCAATGTATGAAAGAGCTTAGCATCTAGTTAGTTAAAACAGGAAGCTACTAAATGGGACAGCTGGGATCATTCCTCCACTCTCAGGTTCCATAAAGACCCTCCCTAATCCCTCACCCCCTTTGACTGAATGCACACTCTGTGCTGCTTACTCCCCTATTAGGAAAATCTTATCACCCCAGAGACACCCTTTGCTCTTAGGTTGGGCCATGACTGTGAAGACCAGCCCAGGAATCTGTTACCCTTTCGGGTGTTGTGTATTTGTTTTCTTCTTGTCCAGTGTCTTATCCTTTCCAGAAGAGTGGGGAGCTCCACTAAGGTAACACTTGTTTCTGTGTATTTGTATAAGGGCAGAAAGGATTCAGGTGTGTCCCAGGACTATTGAAATTACCAGGCTGTTGATAAAAATTAGATTTTTTGAGTTCACATCTAGGTTTTCATCTCTGCTTCCTATGTGGCATTCAACAAGTCAATTCCCCTCTCTGTGCCTGTTTCATTTTTGGGTGGTAAGTTAAAGGATTTGCCCCAGAACACACAGCTAGTAACTGTGTCAAGTGTCTGAGGCCAGATTTAAACTCAGGTCCTCTTGACTTCAGGGTCAGGGCTCTATTCACAGCACCACCTAGCTGCCCCTCTGTTATGGGAATGGGAACCTGAAGATCTTCCCTGTCCTTTGGCCCTTTGATAGGCTTAAGTGATTCTGAGAACCTTCCCTGATTTGAAAATATACTCTGCCCCCTAATAGGCTGAATGTAGTCACCTGGAGCCTGTGGTGGGAGGCTTGTTTTTCAGGAATGCTCACACCTTGGTGCTGTGTGATTGGGTAGTGGGTCAAGAGGGCTGTGACGTTCTCTGAGCCAGGAGAAGGCTCTATATACCCTGGTGTGAGGCTTTGCTGTGGGGATCACTTTGAGAAGAGTTGTAAGACTTGACCAGATGAGACTCTGGGCAGCCGTTGAGCCCTGGCTTTGAAAACCCAGATGTTGGTGCTTCCTTTTCTGGTAACTGACTAGGTATGGATGTAGTGGTCAGACAGCTGGAAGCCCGTCTGCTGGTCTGTTTCTCTATCTGCTTGTAACTTGTTTGTGTTCTCTGAAGTTCAGGGTGCTGACTTTTTCCCCTGAACAAGGTAAATAATATATGTTTGACTGATTAAAGTAAGATTGTGAACCCATTTTGAGTTGCTTTCCTTTAGAAAAGCAGATCTAAGAACCTGTGGTGGCAGCGACCCTGGGGATGCTGGGGTGCTTGCTGCTGCTACACCCTCTGTGCCTATTTTATTATCTGTATTATGAGAGGGTTTGACTATATGACTTCTTGTCTAGTTCTAATCTATGATGTTATGATCACTAATTCAGATGGACTCAAGCCCATGAATGTACTTTTTCGGCCCCAATAAGAATCTAAAGGGATCAGATGATACTTCCCAGCTCTCCAGACTTCTTGTTATACCATGGTCCACCAGCATTCTCAGCCCATAAGACTACTTCATTCCTGCATTTCCTTCCTCTGATGGGTTAGCTCTTCCAGGAACCCCAATTTTTTTTAAGCAATTGGGGTTAAGTAACTTGCTCAAGGTTACACAGCCAGGTGTTTCTGGGTGGGTACTAAGTGTCTGAGCCCGGGATTCGATCTCCAGGTCTTCTCAACACTGGAGCCGGTGCTCTTACTCGCTGTGCTACCTGGCCGCCCCCAGGAACCCTCATTTTAAGGCAAGTAGAAAGGCCAGTCATGTTTCCTCTTTTATTCTTTTTTGGACTGCACTCTTGGTTCTCTGGGTTTCTTTTTCCACTGTGACCATGTGCAGGTTCTCTTTCTCCTTCCCCTTCCCATTTTTTAGTCTTTTTTTTTGGGGGGGGGGGGAGGAATATATTGCCTTCCCCACCACCACCCCATTCCTTCGAAGGCAAGGGACTGTCTTTCTTTTTGTTCATATTTATATTCTCAGCTTGCCCAGTGCCTGACACTTAGTACCCATTTAATAAAGGCTTGTTGATTGACTCACACAATAGTCCAAAAGATGCAAAGAAAAGAGCCTGCCCTCAACAAAATCCTTCATGAGCAACTGATTGTTCTATATCTCACACAGTTTGCTTTGGCTTACTCTGCTCCCTCCAAGATACATCTGTCCCCACTAATATTTTAGGAGCAACTATTCACTTGCACTCTATGCCTAAGGAGAGAGTGGTGGTGTTATGGGTTTTTTAAAACTCCAAATGGACTTCTGTTTATTATGCTCCTAATTTGCCAAACACTGTACTCAGTTCTGAAGATAAAAAAGAAAAAAGTCAAATGGTCCTTGCCTTTAAGGAGGTTACATTCAGGTTGTCGGGGAATATCCAAGCTTCACCAAACACCTCCAATGAGATCTGTCAAAACCACTCAGCAGCACTATTTAGCTAATAAAACCTTTGCTTATTAGAGAAGAGGCCTGCTCACTAAGGGAAATCTGACATACCACTGAAAAGCACAAAAGAACATTATTTAAAGGATATGTTTTCATGGAAGGCTTACAGAGAACGGAGCTGATTGAACAAATATTTTTTAAGCATCAGCTCTCTACAAACCATTGGGTTCAGTAGCAGGATGGAAAAAATGCACAAGACATAGTTCCTGTCCTCATGGAGTTTACCAGCCTAGTAAGGGAAATGAGACAGACATATACAAATAACTAGAACATAGGCAAAATGTGCAAGTGAAAAAGGAAGTGAAAATGCAAGTTGAAAGACTGCAGAGGGTACTTCTGGCTGGAGGATCAGAGAAATTATCATAATAATGATGATGATAGTAGCTTTATATAGTGCTTTAAAATTTGCAACATATTTTACAAATACTATCTTACCTGATCCTCACAATAACCCTGAGAGCTAAGTCTTATTATTAGTCCCATTTTTATAGGTGAGAAAACTGAGGCAAATACAGGTTAAGTGACTTGCCCTAGATCACACAGTGTTTGAGGCAAAATTTGAACTCAGGTCTTTTTGACTCTAAGTCAAGGCAGCTATCCATTATAACACAGAGCTGGCTCAAAAAGAAAGTCTCATGAAGTGAATTTGTTCTGAGACTTAAAAGATGGTTAAGAATTAGACAGATGGAAAGGAGGTGAACTGGATGAGATCTAGCTTGTGAAACAAAGCCACACATGCTGGCCCTTCATGACCAAGATATTCTAAATCGACTCCTCTTCTGTTCTTCAGCTTGAGCTGGATATTCTAAGGAATTATATTGCTGGGTTAGACTACTCCATTGTAGGGACATTTTGAGCTGATGTCCCACAATATCTCAATCTCAATATGTCTAAGAGAGAGTTCATTTTCTTTTCCCCAAAACCTATTCCACCAAAACTTCTTTGTTTTAGTGAAAGGTACCACAGTCCTTCCAGATGTCCAAATCTGTAAGCTAGATATCATCCTTGACCCATAGCTAATAGTTAGCATTTATACAGAACTTTAAGGTTTGCAATGCATTTAACAGAAATAAGAGACTTGCCCCACACAGAGAGTGTCTGAGGATACATTTGAACTCAGATCTTCCTAACTCCAGGATTGGCATTCTAATTCACTGTATCACCTAACTGCCCAATTACTCTCCATCACCCCACATATCTATTCAGTTGCCAAAACCTCATCCTTTTTACCTCCACAGCATCTCTCGTATTCACTCCTATATCTCTAATCCAGGGATTCTTAACCTGGAATCCATGAACTTTAAAAACACAAAACCTTTTGATAGCTATATTTCAGTATAATTGACTTCTTTTATAACCTCGTGTAGTTTTATGCTTTTTATTTATTTTTGTTTTATGTTTTAAGCAATCGGAGTTAAGTAACTTGCTCAAGGTTCCACAGCCAGTTATTTCTGGGTGTGGTGCTAAGTATCTGAGCCCGGATTTGATCCCCGAGTCATCCCGACACTGGGGCCGGTGCTCTTACACGCTGAGCCACCTGGCTGCCCCTAAGCAATTGGGGTTAAGTAACTTGCTCAAGGTTACACAGCCAGGTGTTTCTGGGTGGGTGCTAAGTGTCTGAGCCCAGATTTGATCCCCAGGTTATCCTGACACTGGAGCTGGTGCTCTTACTCCCTGTGCTACCTGGCTGCCCCTAGTTTTATGCTTTTTAAAACATTATTCTGAGAAAAAGTCCAATCACTGGATTGCCCAAGGGATCCATTCACAAAAAAGTTAAGAACCTCTACTTAGTGCCCTCATTCAGCTCCTTCTCACCTGAATTAAGGCCTTCTAATTGGTTTCTCACTCTCAAATATCTAACCTCTCTAATCCATGTGTCACACAGTGGTCAAAGTGATTTTCCTAAAGCACATTCTTGACCATGATACAATCCCTATTCAATAAATTCTAGTGATTCCTTACTGGCTCTAGGATCGAATAGATCCTATGACATTTAAAGCCCTTCACAGAATGGCTCAAATTTATGGTCGAGTCAGACTCTCCTTTCCTTACCTTATAAATGACACCAAATCTCCCACTTCCAGTCCATTGGACTCTGTCCCTCATGTCTGGAATTCCCTCCCTCCTAACCACTTCTGGGAATCCCTAGTTTCTCCCAAAATTCAAATCAAGTGCCACCTTCTACATGTTGCCTTTTATAAGATCCTGAGCTGCTGTGTATTTCCTCTCAAAATTACCTTGCATTTACTCAGATATTCCCTGACACCCTGAATGTTACCTCACTGAAGGCAAGGACCATTTGACTTTTTTCTTCGTTATCTCCAGAATTTTGTGCAGTGTTTGGCAAATTAGGAGCTTAATAAATATCTATTGCTTATTTGGTGATCTTCTTGGACATCTTACCACTTGCTAATGGGGGCTCATTTTTAGTTACTGAAAAAAAAGTTAGTCCTTCAAAATGAGTGCCCTAAAGGCCAAAAATTCAGTGGTCTGTTGCCAGCACTGCCGTTGAAGGGTGGAGGAAAGACAGCTGATTTTTCTTACAAAATCCAATGCTTGTGTAAGCAAGCTCAGATCCACAGGCACATACTGGTTAAATGTGCATTCCATTATCTTCCAAGGTCTGAATTTGCAATCTTCTGCTTTGCAAGAGCACACAGAAAGACTCCTCAGAAAACACAAAGATGTCATCGCTCTGGCCACTGAGAATGGAACGCAAGGCCTGTCTGGTCACAGTGGAATCCTTAGAGTTTTCCGGTTTGTTTGTTTTGACCTCCATTTTCAATTCCATGTGTAGGAGAAGAATTCACATTTGAATGTAAGCCCAAACCTGTTCTATGCCAGTTGTTGCACGGCCAGCATCAGGGAATCACAGAATCACAAAATCTTTAAGAGCTGCAGAGCGTTTTAGAGATCATTTCATCTATTATCTCCATTTCACAGATGAAGGAACTGAGATTCAAAGAAGTGGCTTGTCCACAGTCCTGCAACTAATGATTAGGAGATTCAGGACTAGAATCCAGACTCTTTGACACTCATTCTAGGATTCTCTCCTCTACATGAGATCATCTCCCATATTTTTTCTATGTTGAAGGAAAAAAAAAGACAATCCTGTCTGGCATAGAGAAATGCAAGAAAATTCCAAAATACAGTACATCTGTGTCAGACTGGTCCCAAACAGAGATGATGAAGAAAGACAAATAGAAAGACTTTTTACTATAATAAGGAGAGAAAAGGAGGCCATACTCCTACTCATTACTTATCAGATTTGAATGGCATTGCACAGGGACAATTCATATTTGACAGTTACCCCTCAATTCTTTAAAATCAGACCATGTATAAAGCCATGATGGATATGATAATGACATGATAGTCAAAAATCCTCAAAAGGCATCCTGACACCTCTAAATACAGACATGATGCCAATAGCTATGAAGTGTTTTTCTAAGAAAATAGTTCACATGTGGTAGACTTCAAATGTTCTTCCCAGAAATGACTAACAAGAGATTCCTCCAAAAAGAGGTATGTAAAGACATATGTTAATATTTCAATATCCAGCCTTTGGCCTCCCAAAATTTGGCTGACATAGTCTAAACATCAACTGTATTAGTTCCTGATTTAAGATAATTGGACTGATGGCACTTGGCCACTGCTGACATCTTGCCATTGCCAAGTCTGATTAAATAAATATAATGGGTAAAAGAAGTTATATTTGAGGTTCTGTGCTCAAGACTGAAATAAAAACTGAATTAATATCTCCATTTTGGATGGATATTATCTGTATTTTCTGGAAAGTTCCCATTTTTGAATTATTTTATTTTATTTTTAATACATTTTGCATATACTTCTGTATATATCATCTCTCCTAAGAGAATGACAGCTCCTTAGGAGCAAGGTCTATTTCATGTTTGGTTTTGTATTCTAAGCATCTGTGACAATGCCCAGCATATAACAGCTACTTCAGAAATAATCAATGACTGACGACCCCAGAGTTATCCTTGTCATTGCTATTCTACCACCATCATCACAGGTAATGTTATCAGCTGTTGGGTTTGGTGGGTTTTTGTCCTTTGTTCTCAAAGAAGACCATGACATCAGCAAGGTGATGTCATGACTTACAAGTGAATTGGATTTAAGAGAGGGATGCCTGTGCAAAGTCACCAGCCTCATTTTCTCCTCCAGAGCCAGCTAGCTCCTTTGGTAAGATATAGATCAGGATGAGTAGAGATGACAGTGAAAGTTTAGCAGAAGACAGTGAAAACAGAACTGTATTTTGTTTCTTCCTCCACTACCAAGAGGCATGATCTTAAAATTGGAAATTATCAAAGAAATGTAGTTAGGATGGTGCTGAGGTGTATCCAGAGATTGGTGAGAAGATAGGAAAGCCAACTGCTTTAAATAGGTACAAATCTCCAGGTTCATATCAAGATACTGAAAGAACTTACATATGTGATCCCAGATCCAATGTCACCAATGTCAGATGCCAAAAGACAGACATACTGATTCAAAATGGGATTCTGGAAGCTACAAACCAGTGCACTGCACTTAAGTGCACTTAACTTCTACAACACACGATTATGATTTGTGAACATTTAGTAGAAAAAAGGAAAAAGTAAAAAGAAAGATTTGCAGGTTTCAGTTGACTACAAGTTCAATATGAGCCAGAAGTATGACACTGCTACCACCATAATTATGGTAATACCAAACTACATTAAAAGAAGCAAAGTATTCAGATAAAGTGAAGTAATAGTTTCTTTATATTCTGTCTTGGTTAGAACACAAATGAGATAGCCTCTTCAGAAACCAGAGCACACCCAGAGGAAAAAAAATCAGAATGGTGAAGAGTCTAAAATACATGTCATCTGAGGAATGGTTGAAGGACTTGGTGTGTTTAATTTACAAAGCAGAAGCCTTAAGAGGCACAGAATAGATATCAATCTGTGTGACCTTGGGCAAGTCAATTCACTTCTTTGACACAAAATTTCCCTACCTGTAAAATCAGGATATAATATGTATATTACATACCTTACAATACTGTTACTTTTCTAATTTCTTCAGCTGGACATTCAATTAATTGATCTTTATTTTTCTCTTTTGTTGATGAAAATGTTTAGAGATAAATTGTACGCTAAAGACTTTTGTAAGTCAATCAGTAAGAATCTATTAAATGCTTACCATGAACTAAGCATCCTCAGGTTTTGGTATTTTTGGTATCACTGTTGTCATATTGTTTGATCAAATCATTTATGATTTCTGTAATTTGTTTTTAACTCACATATTCTTTAGGCTCATATTATGTCCCTATTTAATTTGAATCCTCCTTTCTTCAAGTGGACTTTATTGATCATATTGTGTTGTGGTCAGGACAGGATATGTTCAATATTTCAGCTTTTCTGCATTGATTTATGGGGTTTTTATGTCCTAACACATGAACAAAATTTGGAAAAGTCTCATATATTACTAAAGATATCTTTATACACTTTTTCATTCCCATTTAATAATTACCAAAATCAATCATACCTAATGTCCTAAAAATTTTATTTATCTCCATAATTTCTTTCTTGTTAATCTTTTTAAATTAGATTTGTCTAGATCTTAAAGGGCCCACTGAGGTAGCTAACAATTATTATTTTACTCTCTGTTTCTCCCTATGGTTTGATTAGATTTTCTTTTAACTTAGCTACTGTATTGTGTGAACTGAAATTTAATTAAGTTCAAGTTTTTAGGCAGTATAGCTAAGACTTCACATTATCTGCTGGCAAGAGTCATCACAAAATATTTTTGCATAGTTAAAACAAATGAACAGATGCAGATGGAAAAAAATAGAATAATTCCTGGTGAAAATTGGTAGAGACAGAAAATTTATATGGCAGAGACATAACTGAATGAAAAAACATGCTGGACCAACTTGTCTCTGGTATACAGGTTAGTCCTCCCCAAACCCTGCCTCCACCCCCCCCACCCCAACCCCCACCCCCCGCACAATGGCAGAGTATGCATCTGCAAATTGACTGGTTTTCAGTAAGATGGGAATCTTCTCTACAATCTCCAGAATTGCCATCTTGCCTGCCAGAAATATTTTCCCTTCAATTATCAAATTTCACATTAGACTTCATGCTACAACAATCTGATCATTGCTTATATATTCTAGAGAAAGCGCAGAGAATTATGCTAGGAGAATGCTGGCCTTAGAGTCAGAGAACCTGGGTTCAAATCCCATCTCTGACATTTACTAGTTGCAAGATTCTGGACAAAACACTTATTCTCTGGGAACCTTAGGCAACTCTCAGAGATTATAAATTACAGATGGGTTGCAATGTGCAACAGATGCTCTCACACTTAAAGGTAATCATTCCCTAAGTGGGTTCTTTCATTCACAAACTACTATAACCTTGTGCATAGAAAAAATGACTTTTATAGTCTTAAGGAGATCTGTTTTCTTTCCTTTTTTCATATCAAAATATTTTAACTTGATTTCAGGGGATCATAGCATCATAGGTATAAAGCAGGAAGAAATGCATTATAGGTCATCTAATCTCACCTCCACATATCTGAAATGAGAAAACTGAGGTCCTTATTAACTGAGGAGTTATCTTCCTTTCCAACTTACAAGATGCTATTCTACAACAATTTTCTCCTTCAAAGAGGAAAATGTGAACCAATGTTTTTCTCTGAATATGTAATATGAATATGTAAATTAGGTTATGAACTATCCACTAAAAATTAGTGATGAAGCAATGGCATATAGAGATGTTAATGAAGGACAATGGAAAAGGGAAACCTGGGCCTTCTTAAGCATTCTATCCTACCCATTATGGTATAAAATAATGCCCAATTGAATCTGATGTGCCCTTTGAAGAAACTACAAATGCCCAGGGAAAATCAATCATATCTTAAGGGGAAAATTGCTATGAAAATGATGGAACAAATCAGTATTCATTTTCTTATGGATATAAAAATGTAAAACAGATGACTGAGACTGACAGCAGCAGCATGCTTGATGATTCTGCAATCTTTTTACCCTCTCCCATACTGACAGCTCTTCATTCTGCCCAGGGGAAAAGCCTGGAATGTGATGTTTCTAAAAGGCAAAACCTAGGAGATTTTCCCTTTCCCAAGAGGATGAAAAGAGAGTACATTCTGCATCAAAACACATCACGTAGCTTTAAGGTCAGTGGAGTCATGTTATTCCCATAAAAACAATACACAGCTATTTACCAACCCAGATAAAAACATGTTCAATACAGTAAGAGATGCTAAAACCACCATAAAATCCCCAGAATAGCCAAATTTTGGTATGTTGTCTCTTTATTGTCATTCTCTTGAATTAAGTTACTGACTGTTTCTATGATTTCTTGTTTGACCCACTCATTCTTTAGGATTAAATTGTTTAGTTTCCAATTAGTTTTTTGTCTGTCTCTCCATGGCCCTTTATTGCATATGATTTTTATTGCATCATGATCTGAGAATGATGCATGTATTATTTCTGCCTTTCTGAACTGAATTGTGAGGTTTTTATGTCCTAGTACATGGTCAATTTTTGTGTATGTTCCATGTACTGCTGAGAGGAAGGTATATTCCTTTTTATCCCCATTAAGTTTTCTCCAGAGATCTGTCATACCTACACTCTCTAAAATTCTATTCATCTCCTTAACGTCTTTCTTATTTATTTTGAGGTTGGATTTATCAAACTCAGAGAGGGGGAGATTAAAGTCTCCCACTAGTATAGTTTTGCTATCTATTTCTTCCTCTAATTTCCTTACCTTCTCCTTTAGGAATCTGGATGCTACACCACTTGGTGCATATATGTTAAGTAATTATATTGCTTCATTCTTGATGGTTCCTTTTAGCAGGATATAGTTTCCTTCCTTATCTCTTTTAATTAGTTCAATTTTTGCATTTGCTTTATCTGAGATAAGGATTGCTACCCCTGCTTTTTTTACTTTAGCTGAGGCATGATATATTTTACTCCAGCCTTTTACCTTTACCCTGTGTGTATCCCTCTGTTTCAGATGTGTTTCTTGTAAACAGCATATTGTAGGATTATGATTTTTAATCTGTTCTGCTATCCACCTCCATTTTGTGGGAGATTTCATTACATTCACATTCACAGTTATGATTATTATCTGTTTCTTTCCCACCATCCTATTCCCTCCCCTATTAATGCTTATACTTTTTCTCCCCTTCTCCCTTCCCCTCCTTAATAGTTTTCCTTTTGACCACCACCTCCCTCAGTATTCCCTTATAAGCCCCCCTCTTTTTCCTCCCCTTCTCCCTTACTTATTCCCTCCCTACTAACCCCCCCCCCATTTCGTAGCCCTTTCCCCCTCCAACCCCTGTAGGATATTTTTATACTTAATGAAGTATGTTATTTCTTCTTCTCACCAAGAGTGACAGGAACAAATCTCATGCGAAGCTCCTCTCCCACCTCTCTTCCTCTCTAATATGATACATTTTGCATCTCTTCTCCATAGAGTCCTATGCTTAACTGGTAGTTATTTCCTCCTTGCACAAGACCCAATGAGGGAAAAGCTCATACAATAGTCATCTCCCTCCCTTCTTTTCCTCTGCTATATTGTTTTTATGCCTCTTTGTATGGCATAATTTACCCTTTTCCACTCCATTCATTCCACTTCTTCCATTTCAGTCCCTTTGTAACCCTTAATAAGATTTTTTTAAAATCGTCATTTTGTGTAATTTATACTCATACCCTCTACTTGTCTATAAACAGTTTTCACTTATTAAATAACAGGGTGTGTGTGTGTGTGTGTGTGTGTGTTTCCTTGTTTACCTTTCTATGTCGCTCTTGCATCTCGTATTTGGAGGTTGAATTTTCCATTGAGCTTTGGCTTTTTTATCAGGAAGGTCTGTAAATTTGTTATATCATTGAATGACCATCTCTTTGCCTGGAAGAATATGCTCAGTCTCACTGGGGAGGTGATCCTTGGTTGTAACTTGAGCTCTTTTGCCTTGCAGAAAATTGAATTCCACTGCCTCCTATCTTTCAGTGTAGAGGCTGCCAGATCCTGTGTGATCCTCACTGTGGTTCCTCAATATTTCAATTGTTTCTTTCTGGCCACTTGAAGTATTTTCTCTTTTACCTGGTAGTTCTTGAGTTTGGCCACAACATTTCAAGAACTTTTCAATTTGGGATCTCTTTCAGCAGGTGTCTGGTGGATTGCCTCAATTTCTATTTTACCCTCAGGTTCTACTATCTCTCAGCAGTTTTCCTTAATGAGCTCTTGGAGAATGCTGTCCAGGATCATTTTTTCATTATGATTTTCTGGTAAGCCTATGATTCTCAGGTTATCTTTCCTGATCTTTTTTTTCCAGGTCAGTTATTTTTCTATTGAGATATTTTACCTCTTTTTCTAATTTTTTATTCTTGTTATTTTGTTTGACTAATTCTTGGTTCCTCATAAAGTTATTTGTTTCAATTGGATTGATTCTTGTTTTTAGCAAATCATTTTCCTTGGTTAGTTTTTAGAGCTCCTTCTCCATATCATACACTTTTCTTTTTAAGGAGCTGCTTTCTTCATTATAATGTTTTTTTTTTAATTCTGCAATTTTGATTTTAAAAGAATTATTCATTTTGTCTTCCATCTCTCTCATTTTGTTTTCAAAATTCCTTTTGATCTCATCTAGGAGAGATTTCTGTGCTTGGGACCAGTTCCCTGTTGAGGTTTCAGCTGTGGGTGTGGAGTCCACATTGTCTCCCTCTCAGTTTGGTTCCTCCCTCTGAGGATAGTAGGATTCTGATTTCTACCCATTGTGAGGCAGGGCCCTAGCCACGCCCTTCCCCTAGGGGTCCTAAGCCTTTACTGTTGAGGGTTTTGTCCTGGGGCAATAGTTAGTATGTTTGGGGTGGTGGGGGGTGTTGGAGCAGGTGAGGTTCACTCTGCCATCCTGGTCCTTGGAGGTCCTGATAGGGGCTTTTTTTTTTTTTTATTTCTGGGCTATGGAGTGGTAGCCCCAGGAGTATTTGCTGTCCAGGACAGGGGTCCCTGCATTTGGTTCTTACCTTGCTCTTTCCAGTCCAGCCCTTTGGTGCCCCTTGTGGTTGGTGGGATGATTTGCCACTCTCCTTGGACAGGCCTCCTCTTGGCCTGCCCTGAGCAGCACCATTGCTTCCTGGCCTGCCTCTGCACGCCGCCTTCAGTCCTTTCTTAAACTGTGGGTTGCAACCCCATATGGGATTGTCTAGGGACTTCACTGTTGATTATTTCCAATTTATCACACATAAAGATTATTTACATATAGTTATTTTCATGTTGTTTCCTCCATTGGACTGTAACGTCTTCAAGGGTAGGGATTTTCTTTTACCTTTTTTCTGTATCCCTAATATTTAGCGCAGTGCCTGATATATAGGAGGCGATTAATAAATGTTTACTGATAGATGGATATGGGAAGGGAGCACAGGAAGAAGGCTCTCACATGTTGGTTACATTAAATAAGAAAGATAACCTAGTGTTTGTTTTCCAATCAAGCAGTTATTTAATATTTACTATGTTGTAGGCACTATTCTAGATGCTAGAGATAAAAATACCAAAGTGTGATGGTCTCTGGCATCTAGGACTTTACATTTTACTGGGACTATATAATATACTGACATAAGCAATTACAGGCTACACGAAAAATAAATACATGGGGCAGGGCGGAGGGGGGGGAGTCAGTGAAGGCTTTTTCAAAGGACTGGCATTTGAGTTAACTTGGAGGGACTTAGTGGTTCCAAGAGGTAGAATTAAGGAGGTCTAATGGGAATGGGAATTTAATGATCTTCCCTGCCCCTGATTAGGCCTAGGGGGCAGTCTAAAGACCACCCCTGCTGTGAAGATAATCCCTGACCCCTGATAGGCTGGATGTGGGCACATGGAGCCTGCGGTGGGGGAGTTTGCTGAGGAGAAGCAGAACCCACAGAGAAGCTGGTACAGAGCTAGTCTGACAGTTGGAGACAGTTGGAGATGCAGGAGCTCATTAAAGAGAGAGGGTTCTGTGAGTAAATATTGATCATATATCAGTTTGTGGGAAGGCTAAAGGATGCTGTGGCTCAGCATTACTTTGGCCTCTGAATATCTTTGGTACTTTGGCTGGTTTTGGGATTCAATTTTCTGGTGTCTAAATAAATCCTTCAGCTTTATCCTTTATCTGGAGAGTCTGGCATATTTTGCAATGGCACATCATGTGATAGTTACAGTCATGGTCTCTATCGTGATCATGGGCACTGTAGATATTGCATTGGCACTACAGGAGGGAGAAGGGTCCAATCATCAGGGCTTGCCTTTGCAAGGACGCAAATACAGGAGGTGGAACACCACCTATGAGGAACCACTTTAATTGGAGTTTAGGGTAAAAGAAGGAAAGCAAAGTATGATCAGTCGGCAAATATAGGCGAGAGCTATGCTAAGAAAAGCTAAAAACCTAAATGCAGCTTCTTGATCAGAGAAATGACATGGTCAGACATATGTTTCAGGAATATCAATTTGGCAGCCTTGCAGAGGGCAAGAGATTGCATGTGGACAGACCAATTGGTAAGCTACTATAATGGCACAGATGAGAGGTCCTGAGGACCTGGAATAGGATTATTGTGGGGTGACAAGTGAAGGAGAAAGATCTGAGACAGACTGACTGAGGAAGTGAAATTGAGATTTGCCAAGGTATGAACAGTGAGTGAAAGTCAAGTGACTATGGAAAAAGGAAAAGAACCTACATGTCCTAACATATTTATAGCAGCTCTCTTTGTTGTGGTAAAGAACTGGAAATTTCAGGGATGCCTATCAACTGGGGAATGGCGGAACAAGTTGTGGCATGTGAGATTGTGATGGAATACTGCTGTGCTATAAGAAATGATGAGCTCGATGATATTAGAAAGACTTGCACAAAATAATGAAGAATGAAATGATCAGAACCAAGAGAGCATTGTATACAGTAACAACAGCATTATTTTAAGAGCAACTTTGAATGACTAAGTCATTTTGACTATTATAAATACCTGAATTAACTACACAAAGGACATATGAAGGAAGATACGTCAGCATCCAGAGAAAGAACTAATAAATAGAAATATGCATAGAATGTTTTTACAGACAGATACACACACACACACACTTGTGTCTGACTGTAGCTATCTTGGGGAGGGAGGGAAGGAAAAAGGGGAGAAAAGCTACTATTAACTTACTATATATTTCAAAGGAATAGCAAGTAGCCCATAACAGACTTGCAGTTTCATGTACAATCATCTTTTTTTTTCCTATTTTACTACGTTACGGAAATGCTTGTTTTATTTAAGTTCAGAATAAAATAAACAAAAGTGAACCTATGTGATTGGAAAAGTCATTGTGTTCTCAACAAAAATAGGGAATTCGGAGGGTTCAGAGAGAAAGAAGAGTTCATTTTTGTACTATTTTAGATACTTATGGAAGATACATGTAGATATGTTAGGGAAGAAGCTGGAGAGACAGAACTGGAGATCAGGTTGAGAGAGAAGAGCAGGATATAGAGATATGGAAATCCTCTGCATATAGATGATGGTTGAATCTATGAAAGTTAATGAGATGAACAAGGGAAAGAGGAGAGGGCATGGGAGCAGAAAGGGTGGAACATGGATGATGATCTCGCAAAAAGGACTTTACAAAAGGAAGAGAAAAGAAGGAAAATCAAAAGTAGTCAAAGACAAACAGT
Organism: Petaurus breviceps papuanus; assembly: GCF_028583685.1. NCBI lineage: Eukaryota > Metazoa > Chordata > Mammalia > Diprotodontia > Petauridae > Petaurus > Petaurus breviceps. Next base: position 5,831,045 of record NW_027185653.1, read on the forward strand.
TCAACTTTAAAAGTTACATGTTGAATTTATTATACTTATAAAGAAAAATCAAACTCCATGCAATTAAGTGAAGCATGTTTATGGACAATCCTTCCTGTTCTGCAATACAGAACATTTTATTAATGTTTATTAAATTCAGAATGAAAATATGATAAAAAAAGAAAGAGGACTGCTTAGACAAGGAGAAAGCGAAAGAAGCAGAAGAGAGCAGAGTCGTGAGAAGTCAGAGGGAGGACAGTGGTCAGCAGTGCAGAATCATGCAAGCTCCACCTGTAAAATACAGTACAATACAGTCCGGTACTCTCATTTGCTTTGATTGTCCTGTTCCCATCCTCTGTCACAGCATTAAATATTTCAAAAGAAGCTCTGAAGGAAACTCAGAGGTAATGAAAGGCAAGGAAAGAGGTGGCAAAATTCCATTTGGAGAAAAACCACAGGACAACTGCCATCGGTGCTACTGCAGGGACCACCTGAAAGTTACAAACCAACCCATGTTCTGAAAAACAGGCGCTCTTCCTCTTCTCTCTGCCAACTTGTGTTCACCCTGTGACTGCTGTACAACCCTAAAGTTCGTGTCAGGAAATAGGGAGGTGAAAGATAAAGCAAAATTGTCTAGGAGAGAGTAGAAAAGAATTTCCAGGGGCGGCTAGGTGCTGCTCTGAGTAAAGCGCCAGCCCAGGAGTCAGGAGGACCCAAGTTCGGTTCCAGCCTCAGACACTAAACACCCACACAAAAAACTAGCCATTTCACCTTGGGCAAGTTACTTAACCCCAATTGCCCTACAAAAGGCAAAAAAAAAAAAGAATTTCCATTCTTATTTCCTCCGAATTCCTTTCCTTTTTGTAGTGACACTGGTATTATAATCTTCATGGATAAGCTCTATCACACCTGTTCAGAAGTTTTAAAGTTAAATTGTTGGGCAAGACTGTGGTAGAAGTGGATAGAGCTGGCTTTAGGGCGAAGAAGGCTTAGTTAGCTTTAGGATCTTCTTGGTACTACATTCATGGGCAAATTCCTTAACCTTTCATTGCTCTAGGCCAGAGATATCAAAGTCAAGGCCCGGGAGCAGTCTGTAAAACTCCCCCTCTGACAAAGTTCCCAGAAAAACTCCCAAGTGCCACTGAACCAGATTAAAATGTAATTGGTAAATATTTAGGAAAATTTTTTTTGAATGTAATATTTATTTGGTGAATTTACATGTGAGTTCATTTACAAAAGAAAAGTTACAGACAAATGTAGCTTTCAGTGCAGTTTCAAATATTTTAGGAACAGGCAACAGTCCATGAGGATTTGGAATGGTAATATTGAACAGCACGTGCGTCACTTTCCTTTGTGTGTTTTTTTTTTTCTACCCAATATCAGTGTCAATGAAAATAAAGCCATGTGAATAAAAACCCTTTTAGAGAATCAGAGGATTTTTAAGTTGGAGATAAGTAACCCTCCTAAAGTCAGGAGTGGTTATCCTGGAAGGTGCACAATTTAAAGACTAAAAATGGAGAGAGAGCCCTTTAAATCTTAATTTT
>NW_027185653.1:5832967-5902466 GCF_028583685.1 Petaurus breviceps papuanus
TTGCCCTCCAAAAGGCAAAAAAAAAAAAAAAAAAAAAAAAAAGAATTTCCATTCTTATTTCCTCCGAATTCTTTTCCTTTTTGTAGTGACACTGGATTATCATCTTCATGGATAAGCTCTATCACACCTGTTCAGAAGTTTTAAAGTTAAATTGTTGGGCAAGACTGTGGTAGAAGTGGATAGAGCTGGCTATAGGGCCAAGAAGGCTTAGTTAGCTTTAGGATCTTCTTGGTACTACATTCATGGGCAAATTCCTTAACCTTTCATTGCTCTAGGCCAGAAATATCAAAGTCAAGGCCCGGGAGCAGTCTGTAAAACTCCCCCTCTGACAAAGTTCCCAGAAAAACTCCCAAGTGCCACTGAACCAGATTAAAATGTAATTGGTAAATATTTAGGAAAATTTTTTTTGAATGTAATATTTATTTGGTGAATTTACATGTGAGTTCATTTACAAAAGAAAAGTTACAGACAAATGTAGCTTTCAGTGCAGTTTCAAATATTTTAGGAACAGGCAACAGTCCGTGAGGATTTGGAATGGTAATATTGAACAGCACGTGCGTCACTTTCCTTTGTGTGTTTTTTTTTTCTACCCAATATCAGTGTCAATGAAAATAAAGCCATGTGAATAAAAACCCTTTTAGAGAATCAGAGGATTTTTAAGTTGGAGATAAGTAACCCTCCTAAAGTCAGGAGTGGTTATCCTGGAAGGTGCACAATTTAAAGACTAAAAATGGAGAGAGAGCCCTTTAAATCTTAATTTTCAGTAAACCAGCTGTCAAAAAATTTCACTTCTCAATTTGCTACTTTTAGACCTTTGATCTCCTACAGCCGGGAGTTCCTTACCCCTACTGTGAAAGAGGGACCAATCTTATGGATACTAAAAAGGTAGTGTTTGCGCTGACAAAGTATATTTGGTTTCAGAAGTATTAAGCACCCAGTGAACGCTGGCCCTTTGGATAAGCAGCATGTCCTCACCCTGGACCCTGTACACAACAAGATTTTAATTCCCCAAAGGGATGGCATGAGGCCCTAATATACTGAATGTTTAGGAAAATGAATAAAAATACCATACAACATACAATGTTAATTTTTGGTTCCGTAGTCAGTATGTGGTCTGCAATCCTTGCGGATGAGAAACAGAAAAAAATGAAAAGGAAAGTGAAGGGTGATGAGGGAATGCTGGAGGAATTGGCGCTCCCGTTATCAGCAGCCCTTTGAGAAGAGTGCACGAGAACAAAGTAAGATTATTTAACGCCTCCGAAGCTGTCTTCCTGTCCTTCCTGTCTGACCAGACCAAGAGTGAACCTGTTGGACACAGGGATCCAAAAACTCTGGCGCTTCCAGCGTGTTATTTGTGAAACACCACTCAATGGTATTTCTACCCGTCACCGACTCACAGTGCCTTTTTATCCATATGGTACAACAGCATGAAACCAATTTGCCCTAATTTAATTAGATTAAATTTGGTAAGAGTGAATGTAAAGTCTCATAGTTGGATTTAAGAAATTGACTTCATAAGCCATACAGGGGAACTTGACTAGGTGTAGATCAAGGGGTTTTAGTGAATAATAAGCAAAAAAAAAGTTAACAGTGGACTAATATAAAAAAAAAAAAAAAAAAAAAACCAAGGCAAACAAACTCAAATTACTGGTATGCATCAAGGAAGACATAGTTTCCATGGTAGAACTGAAGGAACGCTGCCTAGTAATCACAGCCCCACTATTTTCCTCAGGCAAATAATTTAATCTCTATAGGCCTCATATGTAAAATGAAAAGTTTAGACTAGATCTCTGTAGTGTGATGTAAAGAAAAGCAGCTGAGTTTAGTGGATATAGTGCTAGAAATGATGTGAGAAAGACCTGAATTCCAAAGAATGTCAGGAGATAAGAGTATCTTGTGTGAAGGAGATCAGGGTCACTGGATCACAGAATATGTGTAAGAAAGGAGGAGAGAGGGGGAAGGAATGAGAGAACTGGAAAGGCAGGGGGAGGTCAAGTTATGGAAGGCTTTGAACGCCAGAGTCTTACATTTGATCCTGAAGGTGACAGAAAGCCACTGGAGTTTATTGAATATTTAATAATATGAACTTAACAGATGAATGTAGATTAGATTGGAATAAGGAGATATTGGAGGTGGAAATACCAAGCAGCAAGCTATTGCAATAGTTCAGGAGTGAGAAGTGATGGTTCGCACCAGGGTAGTGGCAGTGCCAGAATAGAGGGGGGAAGAGTATAAATGAGAGGAAATCAATAGACCTGGATAACTAAAGGGATGTGGAGGTGAGAATAAAAGAAGTCATTGTTTTTCTTTTTAAATTTTCTATTTATTTTTGATTTATGGAATAAGAGAAGTGTTTCCATAACATAGTATAATAAAATGGATGATTACACATGAAACCACAGATTACTTGCTAAATTAACTTGCTATTCCTTTTAAATATGTCATAAAGCTTATCATGGGCATTTCTTTTTTTTTTCCTTTTTTCTTCCTTTCCCCTACTCCCCCCTAGAAATGGCTGTCATCAGACATACACATATATGTATGTATGCAAAATTATTCTATACATACTTCTATTGATCAGCTCTCTCTCTGGATGCAGAGAGTGTCTTTCCCCATATGTCCTATAGTTAATTTAGGCATTTATAGTCATCAAAATGAGTCACTCACTCTAAGCTGTCTTTAAGACAATGTCGCTGTTACTATATACAATATTATCTTGGCTCTGCTCAGCATTTCACACGAGTCTTTCCATGCCCTTCTAAGATCACTGAGCTCGCCATTTCTTACAGCACAGTAGTGTTCCATCACAATCATAAGCACAACTTGTTCAGCCATTCCCCAATTGATGGGCATGCTGGAAATTTCCAGTTCTTTGTCAACACAAACAGAACAATTATAAACATTTCAGAACACACAGATTCTTTTCCCTTTTCCCAATCATCTTGGGAAATGTCTATGCTCAGTTTCTGCCATACCATTTTCCAGTTTTCTGAACAATTTTTACCAAATAATGAAATCTTATCCCAAATCTTAAGTCTTTGTATTTGTCGAATATAAGGTGATTATGTTTATTTGCTGCTGTAAATTGTATGTCTCCTCTATTCCACTGATCTACACTTCCACTTACTTAGACAGTACCAGATATTTTTGATAATTACTGCCTTATAATTGTTTAAGATCTGGTACTGCTTCAGAGAAGTCATTCATTTTGAGTAGGAAGATGGTGGAAACCCTGAGAGTAATAGGAAGTCAGGAAGAGGGGAGCATTTAGGGTGGGAAAGATGAGTTTGGTTGGGAAATATGAAGTGTCAACTCCAACTGGAGATGTTCACTAAGTAGCCGAAGATATAAATGTGCAGGATTAGGGTTGGATAAGCCAATTTGAGAATCAGCAGCAGAGAGATGATCATTTCATCCATGGAAACTGAGGTAACCCAAGGAAAGGAAAAGAAGACAGACCAGGACAGACCTCAGGGGGTACCTCTGCTTACCAGGCATGGCTGAAGAAAAATCCAACAAAGAAAACTGAAAGGACCAGTTGGACACAGGAGAAACGGGAGACAGGAATTTCATTAAACCCTAGACAGGAGAATATCAAGGAGAAGAGGGTGACTGACAGTGTCAAAAGCTGAAGAGAACAAGAGGCATGAAAAGTGAGAAGAGGCCATTCTATTTGGCAATTAAGAGATAGCTCATTGGCAGCTCTGGAGAGAGCGGTTTTGTTGAATGATGAAGTCAGACTATAGTGTTAAGAAAATAGTGACAGGAAAAGAAGTGAAAGCATCAGTTGTGGATGACTTTCCCAAAAAGGTTAGCCAAGGTAGTGCAGTGGATATAGCACTGGCTCTGAAGTCAGGAGGAACTGAGTTCAAATCCAGTCTCAGACACTTACTAGCTGTGTGACCCTGGGAAAGTTGCTTAACGTAAACTGCCTCTTAAAAAAAAAAAGAAAGAAAAGAAAAAGATTAGCCAAAAGAAGGGAGAAGAGACATGGGGCAATAGCTAATGGGAATGAGTGGATCAAGAGAAGGGTTTTTGTGTATGGAAGAGTCATGGGCATGTTTGTAGCCAGTAGACAGGGAGAGATTGAAGACAAGTGAGAGAGTGGAAATGATAGAGGGGGAAATTTGCTAGAGAAAAAGGGATGGAATTGGATCATTTGTGCACATGGAGGAGCATGCCTCGAGGAAGAGAAGGGCCATGTAACATGGGGTGAGAGAAGAATAGTTTCAGAAGGCACCTTGGTAACATGCAATGAGAATGGGAGGAGAAGAAGGAACTCTTACAGAATGCAGTCAGTTTTTTCAGTGAAATATGAAGTGAAGTTATCAAGTGAAAGGGCCCTGGGGGGGGGGGTATTTTAGGATACTTGAAAAGGAATGAAAGGTTTTGGGAAAGCTACTATGAGAAGTAGGAATGTGAGTCAATTAAGGAAGCAAGGACTGGGGCGGCCAGCTAGCACCGGCCCCAGTGTCGGGATGACCTGGGGATCGAATCCGGGCTCAGACACTTAGCATTCACCCAGAAATAACTGGTCCTGTAACCTTGAGCAAGTCACTTAACCCCAATTGCTTAAAAAAAAAGAAGCAAGGATTGTCTTGCTGAGGTGAAGGAAGAGTTGAAATTATTCAACGTAAATTTGTAGTGGATCCAGTCCATATGCTTGAAGGATTTTCTCCAGTTTTCTTTAGCAGCATATGAGTAGAGTGAAGGTAGTAGATAGTAGGAGTAGTCCAAGGTCACTGCTCAGCAGAGTAATTGGTGCAAAGGATGTGAAAGAAGACACTACAAGGTTTAGTGTTGCAAAGTAGAGGGAGAGTTAAAATAAGAATAGATTGTAATCAGATAAGGAAATTTCAGAGCTCATGAATATGGAAGTGGTGAATTAGTGGGTGATGGCCAGATCAAGGGTGTGATCATCTCTGTGTGTAGCTGAGGTGTAAAGGAGGAGCAGGTCATGAGAATTAAATAAATTAAGAACCTAGGGGCAGCTAGGTGGCACAGTGAGTAGAGCACCGGCCCTGGAGTCAGGAGTTCAAATCCAGCCTCAGACACTTAACACGTAATAGCTGTGTGACCTTGGGCAAGTCACTTAACCCCAACTGCCCTGCCCTCCCCCCTCCAAAAAAAAAAGCAAAAATATAATAAATTAAGGAATTAGGAAGTTCAGGTGTTTAAGGAAGCATCAATATATATTGAAGAATTGTATGAGGGCAAAAGTCAGAGAGTAAAGAAAGACTGTGATTCAGATACTGAATTCATAAAAAAGGAGGAGGAAGAAGGGAGAAGGAGAAAGAAATAGAGGAGGAGGAGAAATATCCTGGAAGTTGGGAGATTACAAACACTAGAATTTTGATTGAGTAGTAAATGTGGACTGAGTGAACCTCAAAGGAGGTTAGTTACCAAGTGATGGTGGTAGGGGGGACACTTAGAGGAGAGAGTCAGAGTGCAACTAGTGCTAGAAAGTGTGGTCAGGGAGGCAGAAGATGGAAGAAGGGGCGGGGGAGATTTAAGACGAAAGCGAGTTTGTCATCTGGGGAGCAAACATTCAAGAGAAAACAATGGGAGCGGCAAGCTTTAGAGCAGGATGCTGATGGAAAAGAGGGAGAAGGGGGCTGAGGGAGGACAACAGAAAGGAGGCAGCAGAGAACAGAGAATGGAGCTGAACTGCAGTGGGGGGGCGGGGTTCAGAATAACTGGAATGGAGAGGGAATGACTGGGTAAGACCGTGTTAATCATTGAGTAATGAGGTCAGCTGTGTTATGAGCATCCTGAGGAGTTCATCTTAAAGACGGAGTCTTCTCAGGGCATCAAACAGCTCAGGTGAGGGAACCAGTGGAAGGAGCCAATGGAATTTCTCTCCTTCCCTGGCAGGCAGGCTAGGCCATGCCAGGAGACCAGCAGAGGGAGTGCATCAGAATTATGGCTTTTCTCCTTCCCCTTAAAACTGGAAGAGACAAGGTCAAGAAATCTGCACTCACAATGGAACAGCACAAACTACAGATGAACTTTACCTGCTAGATGCTAGGCCCTAGGCTGTAAACTAGACCCATGATTTCACTGATATAGGAAACTCCCTAATAAGAAAACCCTTTCTAGCAAAGGACAACAGCACCTTCTTTACAACATACAGTCTTAGAGAATTGCCTAAAGCAGTGAGAAGTTAAGTCACTTGCCCAAGATGTCACTGTGTGTGTGTGTGTGTGTGTACATGTACATATTAAGGCTGGATTTGAACCCAGGTCTTTCTGGAGCCAAAGTTGCCTTTTTATCCACTATGCAACACAGTCTGTTTTCATGCAGCCTAAGATAACATCAGTTCTTCTGGCTGCTAGGTCACTGTAATATTAATGGAATAGGAAGATCTTCCCCACCCATTAATAGGTCTGTGTGACTTGCACTGTGATGCTCCCTGAGTCACATGTGGCCCAATCCAGCAGAGAGTGAGAGTGAAACACAGCAGGAGAGGCAGGGTGGAGAGCAGAGAGGGGAACTTGTTTGTGAGGAGGCCTAGCAGAAAGAATCCTTAAGATGTTGGGCGATCCCTGGATGAGTGATGAGTACCTTGCTAAATCTTACCTCCTGCCATCCTAACAGTGAGATTCTAAATAAACATTTTGGTTTTGCCTCTGAGGAAGAGAATTTATTATATTTTGAGAATCTACCCTGGAAATATGTATGCATAGTCGTAGTACCCTGCTGACTATGGGTCATGCTTGGGTGAAAAGGAGTCAGGCAACCACTTGAATGTAGCAGCCAGAGAAAGAATTAAGGATTGATGTCTTTGGTTGTGAGAAGGGGAGAACAGGAACAAACATAGAGTCAAACTTAGTAGAGGGATAGAAAACCCAGGTAATCAGTATTAGCAACAGTGCCAGCAGGAAGCAGGGAATTAAACAGCAGCCCACACACTGGCCAAGATGAGAATGCCTAGATGTTCCCTGTTAAGGATAGCCAACTTCTAAGGGAGACAGGCTGAGAGCACACAGGCAAACATGAACAGCAACACTCTCTGAACACAAAGGGTACATATGAGAAAGAAGGCTAGGGCAATTGATCTTCAACAAGAGGTTAATGTGAGCTTCTTTAAAGAAACAAAAATGTGATGGTAAAAACAGGATAATTGGGAGGGGGTGGAGCCAAGACAGCAGAGTAAAAACAGGAACTTGCTTGAGCTCATCCCCCAGTCACCTCCAAATACTTGCAAAAAGTGACTCTAAACAAATTTCAGAGCTACAGAACCCACAAAATGACAGAGTGAAGCACATCTCTAGCTCTAGTTGGGCAGGCTGGCAGCAAGGGTCTATCTCCCCAGGCTGGGAGCAGAGCGAAGTCCCACAAGGCCTGGGCTAGCACAGACCGGGTCAGAACAGGCTTCAGGGGACTGAATTACTGCCAGCTGTGGCGGTTTCCAGACTTCTCAACCCACAAATGCCAAAGACTATGTAAAAGGTCAGCAGGGAAACAGAGCAGCAGTGGTGGGAGCGGCAGGAGCGGTGGCAGCAGCGGTGGCAGCAGCAGTGGTGGTGGCAGCGGTGGCAGCTGAGGCTGCTTCTAGAGCTCCAGGCCCACAGAGGTATGGAGATCAAGCAACTGATGACAGGATAATTTTGGGGATCTCTTTGCTGCCATGAAGGCAGGATTCTCTTGCTTTGCCTTGCTTGGATCTGGGTTGCAGCCTTGGGTGGCAGTTCTGGGGTGAGGAGGAATGCAAACATGAGAGAATTTGTAGCAGCTGTGGAGAGTCCCCTTCATAGTTCTGAGACAGAAAAGAGTGCTTATGGTCACTCACAGACTGGAAGAGGAGTAAACACCTCTCCTTAGAACAGAAAATTGACAGGTGCCTAGAAGTAATTCTGACAACAGCTGCACAAACCTCAGAAACTTAGGACAGAGCACTCTCCACTCTGGAAGCAGAGTCCTGATTTGGCAAAGAGCTCAAAAGTCAGGTCATTGGCTGGGAAAATGAGTAAACAGAGGGAAAAAAATCAGACTATAGAATTTTCTTTGGTGAAAAAGAAGAACAAATCATACAACCAGAAGAAGATAAAGTAAAAACTCCTGTAACAAAAGCCTTCAAGAAAGATATGAATGGTCTTAGACCATGGAGGAATTAAAAAAGGATTTTAAAAATCAAGAAAAGCAGAGGAAAAATTGGGAAGAAAATGAGAGTGATGCAAGAAAATGAAGAAAAATTAGTCAAAAGTTTGCTAAAGGCAATCCAAAAAAAACAACAACAAAGAAAATAACACCTTTAAAAAATTAACTCAAATGGCAAAAGCAGTCCAAAAAGTCAATGAGGAGAAGAATGCCTTAAAAAGTAGAACTGATCAAATGCAAGAGGAGGTCCAAAAGCTCACTGAAGAAAATAATTCCTTCAAAATTAGAATGGAGCAAATGGAAGCCAATAACTATAAGAAATCAAGATTATAAATCACATTCAAAAGAATAAAAAATAGAAGACAATGTGAAATATCTCATCAGAAAAACAGCTGACCTGGAAAATAGATCCAGGAGAGATCATTTAAAAATTACTGGACTACCTGAAAGCCATGATCAAAAAAGGAGCCTAGATATCATCTTTCAAGAAAGTATCAAGGAAAACTGCCCTGGTATTCTAGAGCCAGAATGTAAAACAGAAATTGAAAGAATCCACTGATCACCTCTTGAAAAACATCCCCAAAAGAAGACTCCTAGAAATATTATAGGCAAATTCCAGAGTTCCCAGGTCAAGGAGATAATATTACATGCAGTCAGGAAGAAACAATTTGAGTATTGTGGAAACACAATCAGGATAACACAGGATCTAGCAGCTTCTACATTAAGGGACTGAAGGGCTGGGGAAATGATATTCCAGAGGTCAAAGGAGCTAGGATTTAAACCAAGAATCACTTACCCAGCAAAACTTAGTATAAAACTTCAGGGAAAAAAATGGATATTCAATGAAATAAAGGACTTTCAAGCATTCTTGATGAAAAACCAGAGCTAAACAGAAAATTTGACAAATATAAGAGCCAAGAGAAATATGAAAAGGTAAACAGGAAAGGGAAATCATAAGGAACTAATTAAAACTGAACTGTTTATATTCCTACACAGAAAGACAGTATTTGTAACTCATGAGACTTTTCTCAATATTAATATTGTTGAAGGGAATATGTGTATATGTGTGTGTGTGTGTGTGTGTGTGTGTATAGACAGAGGGCCCAGGGTGAGTGGAATATGAAGGAATGATATCTAAAAAATAAAATTAAGTGATGAGAGAAGAATATATTGGGAGGAGAAAGTAAGAGATAGAATATGGTAAATTTTCTCACATAAAAGAGTCAAGAGAAAGCAGTTACAACGGAGGGAAAGAGCAGGAAGGTGAAAAGGAATGAGTCGGAGGGAATAACATACACACTCAACTGGGTATCTTACCCTACAGGAAAGTAGGGGGGAATGGGATAAGAGGGGGGGATAATAGAAGAGAGGACAGATTGGGGGAGGGGATAGTCAGAAGCAAACACTTTTGAAAAGGGACAGGGACAAAGGAGAAAATAGAATGAATGGGGGATGGGATAGGATGGAAGGAAATATAGTTAGTTTTTCACAATATAACTATTTAAATGTTTTGCATGACTACACATGTGTAACCTATACTGAACTGCTTGTCTTTTCAATGAGGGTGTGTAAGGAGGGAAGAAGGGAGAAAATCTGGAATTCAAAGTTTTAAAAACACGTGTTAAAAATTGTTTTTACACACAGCTAGGAAATAAGATACACAGGCAATGGGCTAGAGATATCCATCTTGCCCTACAAGAAAGTAAAGGGGAAGGTGTGATAGTAATGGCATTTAAAGATTCCCCTGTATTGGCTTAGTTTTTCAAATTGATTGTGTTAAAACCCAGAGCTTGTTAATCCCACCTGTGGGATGGACTTGTTGACTTGAAAAGAGAGACACGAACTGGGAGGAGCTGGTGACGTAGATTTGGAGAGACAAGTGAGAGGCAGAAGAACTTTTTTTTTGGAAGCAGCACCTCGTGGAGAGAGCGAGACTAAGAGAATTGCTGGTGGCCGCTTTGAATTGCCCTGGACTTTTGAGACCTGCCCCCTGAGCTGCCAAGGACTGAGGAGACATGGCTGTTTTGCTGGTACTTTGTCTGTCTGTTTCGATGTTGTTTTGCCAGATTTGTCCACTGGTGAAAGACAGTCCTTTTGTTGAAGAAGTCCTGGAACCTGGCTGTTCGCTAAGAAGCCCTGAGACTGTCCTGCAGACAGAGTGAATACTGTCCACTGGTGAAGGACAGTGCTGTTGTTGCAGGGGTCTGGAGACTGTCCTGCAGACAGAGTGAATACTGTCCACTGGTGAAGGACAGTGCTGTTGTTGCAGGGGTCTGGAGACTGTCCTGCAGACAGAGTGAATACTGTCCACTGGTAAAGGACAGTGCTGTTGTTGCAGGGGTCTGGGAACCTTTCTGTTGGTTCAGAAGCCCTGAAGAAGGATTTTCTTGTTGTATGTTTACAGAAATCCTGGGAGAGGGCTTTGCTAATGTTTTCAGGGGTTCTAGGACTGTTCTACAGACAGAGGATGAATTAATGAAGGGACTAGCAATATATCTTGTGGCCTTGCTAAGCCTTGTCTCCGCAGGAACTAAGATTGTTGAGAACTTGCCTCGTGTCAAGATGAAGAAAAGACCTCCATTTGGGTATTAAGTGCTGTGTTTAAACTTGATGTAACTCTGGGGTAGATTCAATTGAGAACCAGGGGAACTTTTGACCTTTCTGTGCTCTGTGATTGAACAAATGAAGGTACTTTACTTATGTTTGGAAACTAATCTCCATTTGAGAAGAGGGGCTTTGTGGTGGACTAAATGAAGGTATAGCCTAGGGGTGGAGAAGTATTTAGAACAGAGACTTTGTAATTGATTGGATGATTGGAAGGTCCTGGGTGGGGTAGTCCTTGGAGATTATTTAATCACATTTAGTAAATGCTGTATTTGGAATGATGTCATGTTTTGATCTTCTCTGTTCTTGGTTGGTCACTGAATAAAATGGAGAACCCCTATGCTGGTATTCTGAACCTTGGGAAGTTGCCTTTCCTTGGCATTACAGTACAGAAGGGGATAAGTGTGGGAGGGGATGGGGGGGGTAGGGGAGAGATAGGGAAAAAAATGTGGAACTCAAAATCTTGTAGAAATGAATGTTGAAAACTAAAAATAAATAAATTGGGGGGGAGGGGGAGGAACAGTATAATGATGTGCATAAATTGAAGCCAAGGTCTTCTAAGAATCTAAGCAGTTTTTGGTGAGATGAGTTTATCAGAAGTGAATAGAATACCTAATTTAACATCTCCTTGAAAACTGTACAATAAGAGAACATTAAATGAGGTCTGGGGCCAAATTCTAAGTCAACACCTGGGGGGGGGGTGTGACGAGGGGAGAACTTCTTCAAAATACTTGGCTAGATCTCTAGAAGTCAAAGACTTGCAAGATCAACTCTTTCCTGTATAGACACTGTTCCTTGCCAGAGAACGCTTAGCAGCCAATTTCTACCACGAGCCAAACTCCACTCTGAGGGCACTAAGCAGAGTTGGGGAGGGGTAGACAAGGAGGGAAAAGAGAGAAGTGATTAATGAGTACTAAGAATAAAATTACAAATACTTATAAACAAACTGCATTAAGGGCAGTTACTAAAATCATTGGTAGTGTTGTGAGAATTTACTTGCAAAGAAATAAAAGATTATTCATAACCTTAAAACCTTTTTTTTGAGAAAATAATATATTTTTCAAGATTCCCTATTATTTAAACAAGATCATTCTTGTCTATTGGTTGGATAATTTAAAAGCTCCACTTAGCTAGGCTTCCTGTACTGCCCCACAAGACCTGGTCTCTTAGCAGTGCCCAGCTGAGGGTCAGGTAAGAATCATGGCTAGGGAGGGTCTTTAGTATGGATCAAACCTAACTTCTACTAGCAACTGGGAAGTCCTAGCAAACAAATTTAAGCCCAGAGAACAACTGTCCATTGGTGGTCAGAGGTAGAAGGCATTGTCAGAGATTAGCAACAGGAATCCTAAGTGAGACTGACAGGAAGCAAGGCCAAGATTTCAGACAGCCACAGTCTAGTGCCAGGAGACAAAACAGACGTAGGGCTAGACAAAACATGACTAAAATTTGTTGCAATCCAACTCTGCATGCACACATTCAAGTCATCATTTGTGTAATGGAAAGCGTGTTGTATGGAAGTCAGAGGGACCTGAGATTGCCAGTTCATGTGATCTTGCCTGTGTCATTTCAATTCCTTGGACCTCATTTTTCTCATCGGCAAAATGAGGGTGTTGGATTAAGTGAGCTCTAAGGACTCTGCCAACTCTAAATCTCTGATTCTATAAAATTTTAAGCCCACCTCTAGATTTGTTACCCAACTCTCCCAGCTTGCTCAAACCCACCTAGACTCAATGGTCTCACTGGCTTCCATGTCTCCAATCTTTTCAGATCAATCATTTTCCCATCAGTTCTCCCTCTAGCACTTACTTATCAACCAACTCACACCAGAATTTATGAGGCAATAGACATTCCATCGTCCCCCAACACCATTTTTCTGAAAAAAACCTGAGTTTCCCCTTCAGGGGTCTTTCTGTAAGTGATCACAGAGCAAGCCATAATTGACTTCTCCCAGAAACAAAATGCTAGCAAGTACCTTTAGAATTGTGAAGTAGTAATAAAACTCACACCTGGAGAACCTGAAAGAATATTAAGCTTTATCAAGTGCTGTGAATCACTAAAGTAAAGCAGGGAAAACGGGGTTCCACAGTTACTTTTTCAGTGAGTATGTGTATGTGCTTTTAGCACTAAAAACAAGTCTGTTGGCCCCAAAGTGTCAGCTTTACAAATGACCTGGACATAACAGCAGTAAAGTGCTTTAGTTCATATTAGAAACCCCTATTAATTCTGCCGTGGATGGTTTGAGGGCACACAAGCTTCATTTTTATTAGGTTTGCTACATTTTTTCCAAAGTTTGAAGTTCCTAAAACTATAACCCAGACCAGCCTATAGCCTTACTTTTCATTGCACTAGTTTACAATTTTCAGGAAAATATAATTAAATAGGAATGTCAAAGGAAGATATGGACATAAATATGTACATCTTTGAACACAAGACTATATTTCAAAAGATCCAATTTGACAGGTCTCCTATAAGCTTTGGAGTAGATTTTGGCAAAGTCTTAGATTACTGTACCACATGTTCATAGATTTACAGCTAAAAGGGACCTCAGAGGTCAGTTAATTCAACCCTTTTATTTACATTACATTATAAATTTTAAGAAGCATCTAGGTGGTGAAGTGGATAGAGCACTGGATCAGGAATCGGGAAAACCTAAATTCGAATGTGTACTCCAACACTTACTAGCTGTATAACTCTGGACAGGTCACTTAACTTCTTTCTGCTTGAGTTTCTTCAGCTGTGAAATGGGACCACAGCAGCACCTGCTCCCGGGGTTTTGAGACTAAATGAGATAATATTTGTCATGTGTTTAGTATAATGCCTGGTGCACAGTTGGCACTTAGTAAACGCTTATTCCTTTCCCCTTACAGACCAGATAGCTGAGGATCAGGGAAGTAAGGTCACATGAGTAACGAGCATCACATTCTAGGGAAAATTGGAACATATGACTTGCACAGAATATGTACTTAAATATTTGTGGAGATTGAATTGACTCTGATAGAGTTTTCTATTGTAATCTCTAAAACTTTTTTTTTCTTAAAAACATACCATAAAATACTCATTTGACCTTCACTGAAACTGCACACATGGAACTGATTTAACTATCTGTCTCACCTTGTTAATTGGAGTGTTTTTCCTACTGGCACCAACCCCCTTCGTTTCCCATGCAGCAGACCATGAGTCAAAATTCAAATATTCAAGATTTAATAAAAAAGTAATAGAGCCCTGGCTAGCACCTATCCCTCAAGGACCCCATCAATTGCTATTACAAAGACACTGAACTTTGTCTTTCCTCTATATATGTACATATATGTGTAACGTTGTGTGTGAGACTTTGTGTGTGTGTGTGTGTGTTTGTGTAGGAGGAAGGGGGGGAGAGACGGAGAGCAGAGAGACAGAGAGATAGAGACAGAGAGAGAGAGTAAGAGAGGGAGAGAGAGAGACTCTGTCTCTGCTCTCTCTGTGTCTCTCTCCCCCCCCTACCTCCTACATACACACACACATACACACAAAGTCTCACACACAATGTAACAGAGAGAGGGAGAGAGACAGAGAGAGAGAGAGAGAAGACAATGAAACAATGAAAGGTATAAGGTATAGGGCAGACTTTGGGATTAGGAAGGCTCAGTTTCTGTCTGGGATACAAGTTAGATGTGCCCCGGACAAGTCATTCTATCTCTTAGTGCCCTAGGCATAAGTGCCTGCTCTGTGCCAGGCACTATGCTAAGTGCTGAGGATACAAAGAAAAATCAGAGACAATTTTTGCGCTCACAGAACTTACAGTCTAACAGGGGAGGTAACATGCAAACAATTATGTACAAAACAAACAAAATACCCAAGGGATGAACTAGAGATAATCCAGAGTGGGAAGACACTAAGGAGGAATCAAGAAAGGCTTCTTATTGAAGATGGAATTTTACCAAGGACATGATGAAAACCAGGGTATGGAAATGAGAAGGAAGAGTGTTCCAGACATGGGGAACAGCCAGTGACCAGGTCCTGAGGCTGGAGTGAAGAATAGCAATGAGGTCAGTGTCACTGCATCATAGAGTATGTGAGAAGAGGGGCAGCTCGGTGGCACAGTGAATAGAGCACTGGCCCTGGAGTCAGGAGGACCTGAATTCAAATTCGGCCTTTGACATTTGACACTTACTAGCTGTGTGACCTTTGGCAAGTCACTTAACCCCAATTATCTTGCCTTCCCCCTCCAAAAAAAAAATGAAAAAGAAGACTGGCAAGGTAGGAAGGAGCCAGATTGTGAAGTACTTTGAATTACAAACAGATTTTATAGATTATCTTGGAGGTGATAGGGAGCAACTGGAATTTACTGAGGAGGAGAGTGTCCTGGGTAGACTACTGCTTTAAGATTAGTGAGTGGAGGATGGACCAGAGTGGGGAGAGACTAGAGGCAAGGAGACAACCAGCAGGCTATCACCATACTTGAGGTGTCAGGGGACAAGTGCTAGTGAGAGAGCAGAGGAGGCAGCATGTTCAGCAGATGTACAAAGATAGAATCAATAGTCCTTGGCAACAGGCTGGATAGGGGAGGTGAGAGGAAGGGAGGAGCTCAGTCTGGGTGACTGGGAGGGTGATGACGTCCTTGATAGTAATAGGGAAGTTAAGAAGGATGGAGAGTTTGGGGGAAAGATAATGAGTTCAGTTTTAGAGAGGCTGAGTTTAAGGTGCCTGGGGGCCATGGCAGAGATTCAAGCCTGGAGATCAGCGTAGAGAGTGAGACTCACAAGCATGGAGGTGCTAACTGAAACCTTGGCAGCTAATGACGTCACTAGCAGAGAGTGTACTGAGCAAGGATTCCCTGGATCAATTTAAAAGTCTGGAAAAATGAAAACAAATTGAGCAGACTAGCTAGCTATCTAGGCAGACATGATTCAACTGAGTTGTATTAACTATTTGTTGAACATCTAGAATGAACCAGAGCTTTAAAGTTTTTTATTCTAACTTAATACAAATTAGTGTTAGATAAATTGGCTAGAACATGGTGTTAAGGAGGTTCTAATTCCCATATTGGCCAGTTAGCTTCCTCTAAATTCATATCCTGTCACAGCTGTCTCAGAAATGTTTGACACCATAAAGAAAAATACTGAGTAATTCTGAATCGTCCAGTGTAAAGGTATAAAAACTTCCAGAGGAAAGCAAAACAAAACAAAAGAAAAAATAACCAACAAAAACTCAAAGCCCATTTCCTACTGACATGAGATACAAAACCACAATGCTTAACTTGCTTAGTGGAAATACAAGGGCATCTGCAACTATTTCCAAGTGCAAAATTCTCAATATAATATGGCTTTTAACTTGCTTTAATTAAAATAAACACACTATACAGCAAGTTTAAAAGAGTTATAAGAATCATGCCATCAATAGGAATGTAAAGAAAAACCATGATTGTTTTGGATCCATACAATGGTCCATTAAATCCTACCATGTTCGATCTCTGACAAAAGCATCAAGGATTACTTTTTTATGCCAACCACAGAGATCATAAATACACAATCAAATATCATAATTTCCTTTGCTAGTCCATTATGAATCTGTCAGCCATGAATATGGCGAAACTTTTTGTCAAGCTTTTCATTTTTTCAAACTGTATGGTCTCAAGGGGGATGACTCAATTCAACTAAGCAAATATTTCCATTGGATGGGAACCAATTACTATATTTTACATAATTATATCTCTAAATAATGCAAGTCAAAGTATGTGGATCGACTTTAGAGATTCATCCTTCACACTAATCAGGACCTAGTTGTACATCTATAGGTGAGAGGCACTATACTATCAAGGAAAAAAAAAACTAAATAGTGATCCCTGCCCTAATGGAGCTTACAGTCTAGTAAAGTTCTATAAATTTAGTACATACCATGTAAAATCATGTTTCCTTTTGTTTTTATTTGTCCTTAGTGCATCTTCTTCAAGATTTTGTACTAGTATACTTTATACTTTTTACTCTAGGGATTTATTCAACACTTCATGATGCTTTGGATTTTCAAAGAATCAGAGTTGGATGGGACAGTGAAGACCTGCTAGATTAATTCACACCTTAACAAGAATCCCTTCCATAACATTCCCAGTAAATAATTATTCAGTCTTTCTTTGAAGTCCTACAATGAAGGGCACCCACAACTTCTCAAGGCAGCCCATTTTTCTTTAGACAGCTCTAATCATTAGTTAATGTTTTTTGGTTTCAAACTCAAATCTTTCTGCAGCTTTCACTGTTTGCTCTAATTCTGCCCTCAGACACCAAGGAGAAGTTTAATATTCATTCCAAGAAGACATCACTTCAAATACTCGAACAAAGCCATATGTCCTCCTAAATCTCTTCTCTAAGCAAAATGATAACTAATACTAGCTAGCACTTATATAGCAATTTCAGATTTGTAATGTGCTTTACAATGGTTATTTTATTTGATCCTTACAACAAACGTGTGAAATAGGTGCTATTATTACCCTCCATTTCATAACTGAGGAACCTAAATCTGAGAGGGATTGAGTGACAAGTTAGGAAGTGTTAAGAGGGTAACCATCCCCAATTCCTTCAACTGATCTTTATATATAACCATACTGTTATTCTCCCTGGGACCCACTCCAATTTATCCATCTCCTTCTTTATAAATTATGAGCATAGTTAGGTACATAGGACAACACACACCATGAAACCTGAGAATTTCTGAAATAGCAGCAGAAGCCATAGTAGCAGTCATGTCTTCATGCCCTTTGCCACTGCTCCTTCACTCTGATTCTTCAAAACAAAACAAAATTAGACTCTATACTCCCAACCCCTCTTCTACTTCTTCAGACACTATATGTGAATGGGAGTTCAAGAGAAGCAGAAGGGATGCCCACATATGGCAAGAATGCCCATAGAAAACTACAGCCTAACGTATCAGTGCACACAAGTATGCAAGCACCCCAGCGTCCCCAGGGTGGCTGCCAACACAGGTTCTTAGATATGCTTTTCTAAAGAAAAATAACTCAAAATGGGTTAACTATCTTGTTTTAATCAATCAAACATATCATTTACCTAGCTCAGGGGAAAAAGTCAGCACCCCAAACTTCAGAGAATACAGACAGGTTACAAGCACAAGTTACAAGAATACAGAGAAACATTTCAGCAGACAGGCCTCCAACTGTTTGACCATTACATCCATACCTAGTTACAGTTACCAGAGAGGGAAGCACCAACATCTGGGTTTTCAAAGCCAGGGAGTTCAACGGCTGCCCAGAGACTCTTCTGGTCAAATCGCACAACATTTCTCAAAGTGAACCCCAAAACAAAGCCTCACATCAGGGTTTATATATCCTTCTCCTGGGTCAGAGAATGTCACAACCCTCTTGACCCACTGCCCAATCACAGAGCACCAAGGTGTGGACATTCCTGAAAACCAAGCCTCCCACCCCAGGCTCCAGATGCACTTAAGCCTTTCAAGGGGTCTAAGGGTAGGGAAGATCTTAAATTCCCATAACACCAAGTATTAAAAAATTACTAGAACCATTTCTTCTTGTTGCTGTTCAGTTGTTTCAGTCATGTCCAACTCTTTGTGAGCCCACTTAGGATTTTCTTGGCAAAGATACTGGAGTGATTTGCCATTTCCTTCTCCAGCTCATTTTAAAGATGAGGAAACTGAGGCAAGCAGTGTTAAGTGACTTGCCCAGCTAGTAAGTGTCTGAGGTTGAATTTGAATGATCCATCAAAATGTAATTCCATGAGAATAAAACTTCTTTACTCTTTGTATTTGTATTCTCAGTAACTGGCACTTAATAGGCACTTAAAACAAATGCTTATAAATTGACTGATCATATGATTTGCTAAATATGATGGCTTGTTCTCAAACTTCATTTTCCTTCACCTTTCTGATTTTTTAATACTGCCCATCAAAACCCTATAAGCAATGTCACATAATCCAAGGAGGGCTGAGAATACCCAGCCCTCCTCAGATTATGTGACACTGCTTCTTCTTGGTTCTCCTACTTATATGATTGTTTCTTCTCAGTTTCTTTTCCCATATTATCAGCTACTTTCCACCCTTAAGGCTCCGATTTGGGCTCCCTTCTGTATCTCTTGGTAATTTCATCAGCTCCCAATAGGTTTAATTAGTATTTCTAAACAAATGACTCAGAGACAGAGACAAGTTGCTGTAGTAAAGCAATGTGCTTTGCAATTGTTATTTTATTTATTCCTTACAACAAACCTGTGAAATAGGTGTTATTATTACCCTCCATTTCAGAACTGATGAACCTAAATCTGAGAGGGATTGAGTGACAAGTTAAGAATGTAAACAAATTCTAGAACAGCAAAACCTACAAAAAGTCAGAATGAAACAAATTCCCTGCC
Organism: Petaurus breviceps papuanus; assembly: GCF_028583685.1. Classification (NCBI taxonomy): domain Eukaryota; kingdom Metazoa; phylum Chordata; class Mammalia; order Diprotodontia; family Petauridae; genus Petaurus; species Petaurus breviceps. The sequence goes on from NW_027185653.1 coordinate 5,852,017, forward strand.
CAAGATAACTTGGAAGGTTGGCAGGAAAGATGTGTTGCACCAGTGTGAGAAAGGAGCACAGTTCAGCGCAGGCTGTGCCAATGCAGACTATGCCCCATCCCCAGCAAACCTGGAGCAGGACTCTGGGGACCTGAGTCAGGGGAACCAGTGGTGGTTTCCAGAACTCTCAGCCCACAGATGCCAAAGACAACTGTAATGGTAATGTGCTTTTGAATTTGAAGATCCCTTTCTGTTGGCAAAAGTAACAGGTACTTAACACTTAGTAAATGATCAAGCATCTGATTGGGGGAACAGAAGGTATGAATTCCTGTCTCCTGTTAACTGACAACAGGAAGGTGTTGGCTGAAGGAAGTGAAGTAGGTAATACTGTGTATATAAGAAAAGCCCCAGAGAGGCCCAGTGAGAATTTTCCTTGAGACCTTGAGATCTGGTGGCAAAACAGCTACAGAAGAATGGAGAACTGAGTCCTGAAAACTTGTGGTGGTGGAGCTTCTTCTGAATAGGATCAAAGAAGCCCAGAGCCAGGAGCAAGGAGCCAGGAGCGAGGAGCCCAAGTGAATGAAACATGACCAGGATGCTGAGACTTTGTTTGTGGCTTGGATGAACTTTAAATTTCTTGGAACAGAAATGGTAAAGGAGCTGATATGGACCAGACCCTGTGAACTTCAGTATGGAGCAGGACCTCCCCAAAGAGCTGGTCAAGGAACTGGGAGCTGTCTGCCATTGAATCCAGGTAGAATCTGGGACCATGGAAGGGGATCCATGGAATCTGAGGATAGGCCCCAAGTCAAGATGAAGAAAAGACCTCTCCTTGGGTACTGAATAATTATGGAATTATAGTTTACTAGTGACTTAAGGGGTGGAGGATTTTGTGTATGATACTTCATAAGACTTTACTGAATTAGTACTTTGACTATTGTTACTGATAAGTGACTGATTGAGTTAATCAAGACTTTGCCCCAAGAGTGGAAGACTTTGTGTACTTTGATACTACTGATAAGTGACTGATTGAATTAACTTAAGGGTGACTATTTTACTTTGAGACTGTGTTGTGAATATTATATTGTGATTTTCTGTGATAAGTTGAAATATGGTGAATGCTGTATTTTGAATTAGGCTGCACCTTGATTTTCCATGGATGTTTTACTTTTGTTATGGAATAGAGTGATGACTATACTGAATAATCAGAACCTTAAAAAAGTTGTTCACAGTAGCAGTTCTTTTGGAAAGCTTCTATGCATGGCATTACATTTTGGTGTAGTCGGCAGGATTGCAAAGCATAGTGCCTCTATTTGTTCCAGGATCCATGGCCATTTAGATTGAGATTGTAAGGCCAAGGATCCTGTAGGGGTGGAATGTAATAGTAATGGAATTTAAAGATCCCCTGTATTGGCTTGGTTGAGTGTTAAAATCCAGACCTTGTGAATCCCACTTGTGGGATGGACTTGTTGATGTGAAAAGAGAAGGCTGAACTGGGAGGAGCTGGTGACATGAATTTAGAGAGGCACAAGCAGAAAGAGAGGCAGAAGAATTTTTTTTGGAAGCAGCATTGTGGAGACAGAGATGAAGAGGATTGCTGAGGGCCATTTCGAACTTCCCAGGACTTTTGAGAGCTGCCACCCAGAGCTGCCAAGGACTGAGGAGACGTGGCTGTTATGCTGGTACTTTGTCTGTCTGTTTTGATGTTGTTTTGCCAGATTCGTCCACTGGTGAAGGACAGTGCTGTTGTTGCAGAGGTCCTGGAACCTTGCTGTTGGTTCAGAAGCCCTGAAGAAGGATTTTCTTGTTGTATGTTTACAAAAATCCTGGAAGAGGGTTTTGCTAATGTTTTCAGGGGTCCTAGGACTGTTCTGCAGACAGAGAATGAATTAATGACATTGGCAATGTATCTTGTGGCCTTGCTCAGCTTTGTCTCCCCAGGAACAAAGATTGCTGAGAACTTTCCTCGGGTCAAGATGAAGAAAAGACCTCTCTTTGGGTATTAAATGTTATGCTTAAGTTTGTTGTAACTCTGAGGTAGATGGCCTATTCAGTTGTGATCCAAGGGTGGGAAACTTTTGACTTTTCTGTGCTCTGTGACTGACCAAATGAATGTATTTTACTTATTATTAGAAATTAATCTCCATTTGAGAAGAGGGGTTTTTTGATTGACTAAATGAATGTACTGCCTAGGGGTGGAGTTGTACTTAGAAGAGGGACTTTGTGATTGACTAAATGAATGTAATGTCCAGGGGTGGAATAGTACTTGGAAATTGTTGAATTACACTTGGTGAATGCTGTATTTTAAAATCTGCTATATTTTGATTTTCTCTGTTCTTAATTTGTCACTGAATAAAATGGAGAGCAGTTATGCTGGTATTTTGAACCTTGGGAAGTTGCCTTTGCTTGGCATTATAACAACCCTGGGGGTCAGCGTGAAAGGTCTGCTGCACCAGGGTGACAGGGGAGTGCAATCTAGCATAGGCTCCACCAGCATAACTCTGGCCCCAGCATATCAGGAACAGACTTGGGAGTGACTGAATCAGCAGTGGCAGCAGCTGCTTCTGGAGTTGTCAGCCCACTGATGGTAAGGGGGTCAAACAACTGGTCAGAAGGAGATTACAGTGTTCTTTTTGCTATCACCGAGGCAGGCCTTTGTTGCTTTGTCCATACTTGGATCCACATTATAATCCTGGGTGGCAGTCCCAGGACAAGGAGGAACACTAACACAGTGAAGTTTGTGGCCACAGTGGAGAAGGGATCCTCCTCACAGTTCCAGGGCAAAAAAGAGTGCTTGTGGTTAACTCACAGATCAAAGCATAGCCTAGGAGAGTAGCAAACACCTCTCTTTACATTATACCACATTGGAAGAACTGAAAACTTATGGGTCCCTAAAAATATCTCTGAAAACAGCTGTACAAACCCCTCAAATCTTGGGACAGTGATCCCTCTACCCTAGAAGCAGAGTCCTTCTTCAACAAAGACTTAAAAATCAAGTAATAGGCTGGGAAAATTAGAAAACATGGAAAAAAAACATGACTAGAGAAAGTTACTATGGTGACAAAGAAGAACAAAACATGCAATCATAAGACAACAAAGTCAGAGACCATGCATCCAAAACCTCCAAGAAAAATATGAATTAGTCTTAGCCCATGGAAGAGCTCAAAAAGGTTCTGAAAGTCATATAACAGAGGTGGAGTGAAAATTGGGAAAATAAATGAGAGTATTTCAGGAAAATCATGAAAAAAGAATCAACAGCTTGGTAAAGGAGATAAAAGAAATACTGAATCAAATAATAACTTAAAAAATAGACTAATCCAAATGGTATAAGAGGTCCAAAAAGTCAATAAGGAGAAGAATGCCTTAAAAAGCAGAATTGGTCATATGCAAAAGAAGGCCACTGAAGAAAATAATTCCTTAAAAATTAGAATGGAGCAAACAGAAGCTGATGACTCTATGAGAAATTAAGAAGCAATAAAACAAAACCAAAAGAAAGAAAAATAGAAGACAATGTGAAATATCTCATGGAAAAAACAACTGACCTGAAAAATAGATGCAGGAGAGATCATTTTAAACTTATTGGACTAGTTGTAAGCCATGATAAAAAAAAAGAGCCCAGACATTGACTTTCAAGAAATTATCAGGGAAAACTGCCCTGACGTTCTAGAATCAGAGTGTAAAATAGAAATATAAAGAATCCACCAATCATCTCCTGAAAAAGATCGCCAAATGAAAACTCCCAGGAATGTTATAGCCAAATTCCAGAGTTCCCATGTCAAGGAGAAAATATTGCAAACAACCAGAAAGAAACAGTTCACATATTGTGGAGCCACAGTCAGGATTACATAAGATTTAACATTTTCTACATTAAAGTATTGGCAGGCTTGAAATATGATATTCTCTAGGGCAAAGGAGCTAGGATTATAGCCAAATATTATCCACACAGCAAAACTGAATATAATCCTTCAGGAGAAAAAAAAATGGATATTCAATGAGATAGAGGACTTTCGAGCATTCCTTTTTTTTTTTTTTTTAAGGAATCAGGGTTAAGTAACTTGCTCAAGGTTACATGGCCAGTTATTTCTGGGTGTGGTGCTGAGTGTCTGAGCCCGGGATTCGATGTCCAGGTCGTCCCAACACTGGAGCCAGTGCTCTTACTCGCTGAGCCACCTGGCTGCCCCTAACCAATTGGGGTTGAGTAACTTGCTCAAGGTTACACGGCCAGTTAATTCTGGGTGTGGTTGCTGAGTGTCTGAGCCTGGGATTCGATCTCCAGGTCGTCCCAACACTGGAGCCGGTGCTCTTACTCACTGTGCCACCTGGCCGCCCCCAAGCATTCTTGATAAAAAGATGAGAGCTGAATAGAAAATCTGACTTTCAAATACAAGATTCAAGAGAAGCATGGTAAACAGGAAAGGAATATAATCAGGTTAAATTGTTTACATTCCTACATGGGAAGATGATAGTTGTAACTCAAGACCATTCTCATTATTAGAAGTTATAGCTAGGAGAATATATTCTATATATAGAAAGAGGGCACAGGTGTGATTTGAATATGAAGAGATATCTGAAAGTAAAATTAAGGCGTGAGAGAGGAATAGACTGGGAGGAGAAAGGGAGAGGTAGAATGGGGTCAATAATCTCACATAAAAGAGGCAAGAAAAAGCTTTTACAGTGAAGGGAAAGTGGGTAAGGGGGAGTGAGTGAACCTTAACTCTCATCAGAACTAGCTCAAAGAGGAAAGAACATACACACTCAACTGGGTAGTATAGAAATCTAGCTTATTACCCTAAAGGAAAGTAAGAGGATGAGGGGATAAGACAAGGGAGTAGTGGTGACCGAAGGGCAGATTGGGAAAGGGGTAGTCAGAAGCAAAACACTTTTGAAGAGGAACAGGGTGAAAAGGAGAAAGAAAATAGAATATACAGGGGGAATAAATGGAAAGAAATATAGTTAGCAATAGTAACTGTGAAAAAATTTTTGAAGGCAGTTTCTCCAATAAAGGCTTCATTTCTCAAACATATAGAAAACTGAGTCAAATTTATAAAAATAAGAGCCATTCCCCAACTGATAAATGATCAAAAATACAGTTTTCATATGAAGTAATCAAAGCTCTCCAGAGCTATATGAAAAAAAATACTCTCACTATTGATTGGAGAAATGCAAATTAAAACAATTCTGAGGTACTGCCTATTAGATTGGCTAATAAAACAGAAAAGATAAATGACAAATCTTGGAGAGGATATGAGTAAAATGAGACAGTAAAGCACTAATGGTGGAGTTGTGAACTGATTCAACCATTCTGTAGAGCATTTTGGAACTATGTCCAAAGGGCTATAAAACCATGCATACCCTTTGATCTAGCAATACCACTACTAGGTCTGTATCCAAAAAGAGATACAAAAAAAAACAAAAAGGAAAAGGACCTATATGTACAAAAATATTTATAGCTGCTCATTTCTTGGGGCAAAAAAAACTGGAAATTGAGGGGATATCTATCAATTGTGGAATGGCCCAACAAGTTGTGGCATGTGATTGTGATGGAATACTATTGCACTGTAAGAAATGTTGAGCAGGGGGCGGCCAGGTAGCCCAGCGAGTAAGAGCACCGGCTCCAGTGTTGAGAAGACCTGGAGATCGAATCCTGGGCTCAGACACTTAGCACCCACCCAGAAACACCTGGCCGTGTAACCTTGAGCAAGTTACTTAACCCCAATTGCTTAGGGGCGGCCAGGTAGCTCAGCGAGTAAGAGCACTGGCTCCAGTGTCGGGATAACCTGGATCAAATCCCGGGCTCAGACACTCAGCACCACATCCAGAAATAACTGGCCGTGTAACCTTGAGCAAGTTACTTAACCCCGATTGCTTTAAAAAAAAAAAAAGAAATGTTGAGCAGGATGCTCTCAGAAAAATCTGGAAAGATTTCCCTGGGCTGATGCAAAGTGGTATATACTGTGTACAAAGTAACAGTAATATTGTGAGCTGATCGGCTGTGAATGACTTAGCTATTCTCAGAAATACAATGATCCAAGACAACTCTGAAGGATTTATGATAAAAAAAAAATGCTATCCATCCCCAGAGAAAGAAATTATGGTGTCTGAATACATATTGAAACATATTTCTTTTAACTTCATTTTTCTTGAGTTTTTTTGGTCTATGTTTTCCTTTACAACGTGCCTGTTGTGGAAATGTTTTGTATAATGAAAACAAACAAAAAAAAATGACTCCCAAACCCTCTACCCATAACATCACTCCATATGGAAGTTCAGTTCCACATTTCTAACTGCTTGCTAAACATTTCTATATAGTAGTCATCTCAAACTCAACATGACCCAAACTGGGTTCCTCTTCTCTACTTAATCTGACCTTTCTCCAAACCTCCCTCAAAATACTGCCATCCTCCCACTCACCTATATTTGTAACCTTGCAGACATCTTGGACACTTTCTTCTCCCTCACTTCCTATATTAGATCAGTTACTAAATCCCCTTAATTCTACCTCCAAAACATCTCGCACATCTATGTTCTCTCCATTCACAATACCACCACCTTAGTTCAGGTCTTTATCCCCTTTAGACTGGGTAATTATAATAGCACTCTGGTCTCTCTGCCACAAGTATTTGCTTTCCTTAATCCATCTATCACACAGCTGCCATGATACAGGTTCATACATGTTACTCTTCTGCTCAAAAACTTTCAGTTGCTCCTTTCTGCCTCTAGAATAACCTATAACTCCTCAGACTGGCACTTAAGTATCTACAATCTGGTTCCAATCGTTCCAATGCTCCATATTATTCCTATTCAGACATTCTCCATTCCATCCAAACTGGCCCAATCCTTGTTGAGGGTACCATGTGCCTATATTTGTACAGCCTGCCCCCAATTCCAACTCTCTGCCTATCTCTGTCTTTCAGAATTCTCCTCCAACACTCTAATTGTTAATGTTACTGAATCCTCATATATTCCTAGAGTTCTTTGTGTCCTTCTTTAACCTTCTCACGATTATCCTGTATAATACTTTGTACTCATGAGGCACCCTCCCCTTTGTGACTGATGGCAGGAACTATTTCATTTTAGTCCATGGATTTCCATCATTTAAGGTAATGTCTTATGCATCACAGTTGCTCAATAAGTATTTGTGGAATTGAACTGAGCTATACGCAAAAGGGAGACACTGAAGACTTTTGAGCAAAGGAATGTCATAAATAGATTAAGAAAGATTGGTCTGACAGGCTTATTAGAATGAATAAAGAAAAAACAAGAATGCTGTTATAAAGACATATATACTAACTAGGGAGAGAGTAGGTAGGGATAACTGAAGACATATTAAACTCACATATCACTTTGAATCATTCAACTTTTAACATGTATTTAATATTTATTATATGCAATAGTATCTGATATTTATATAACATTTCAAAATTTGCAACATGCTCTGCATTTTTGTGCCTCAGAACTTTATGAAGTAGGTATTTCAGATATTATTCCATTATTTCAATTTTATAGATGAGAAGACTGAGACTCAGAGAAGTTAAATTCCTTGCCCACAAAGCTAGTAAGTGTCAGAGACAGTATTTGAGCCTATCTCTTCCTAACTAAATCCAACCTTGCCACACACTGGTAGACATCTCTACTCTTCTTACTTCAAACTAAAAATACCCAAAATTGAACTCATCATTTAACTTTCTCATTAAACATGCCTCCTTCTCTAACATTCCCTATTTTTGTTGAGGACAGTTCTACTTCTATTTTTATACACACACACACACACACACACACACACACACACACACACCTCTTTTCCTTAAGGGGAGCAAAGACATGCAGACATGAAAAGGTAATTAAGGAAGATAATTACAAGGAAGATTAAGATGTATCAGTGATGAGTCAAGTAAGTTTTGTATGAGTTCAGAAAAGGGATCTTTTGGTAATGTACTCAGTCAATCCCTGACTGTTCATTGTAGGTTGGAGTGTTTGGGGAATAAATCACAAAGGAAGGGATGATACCTAAGCAATGTCTTAAAGAGTTAGAATGATTCTTATATATGGGTAAGAAAGTATTTCAGCCAGGAGAACTGGTAAAAGCCAAGACAGAGATGGAAATGCTTATGGCAACTTCAGCAGACAGTGATTCAAGAGTGAGTAAGCAAGCAGATTTGCTAAAACTAGAGTTTATTACATAAGAAGCAATGGGAGTTAAGTATTGCAAGATAGGATAGGTAAAGGGCATTGAATACTAGGCTAATGATTTTGGACTGTATGGGGAAAGAGGGTTTAGAAAGAGGGAAGACTAGATCTCAGAAGAAACTCCCTCTACCAATGCAGATCCACAAATGATCTGTGACTTAAGAGTTTCAGGATTGCTTCAGAGTATTCAATGATCAGGCAATTTATCCAGGATCCCACATCTAGTGCATGAAATCAGGTCTTCCTGACCTTGAGAATATGTTTCTATTATGCCAGACTGCCTCTCACTTGAACTTTGCAACTGGTATATGACAGCAAGCTTAGTTAATTAAACCTTTAACCAGAGTTCTAAAAAAAGAGCAAATTGACTGTCTCTTCTCCCTGTCCCCTTCTTCTTGGCAAAGATGTTAATGAGCAGTAAGTTGACACTTTGGGTATATATACAGACACTTTCTGGTCTGGTAAATCCCATAATGATTACTGCAAAGCCAGATGGCCTGTACAGCTGGCATATGTATGCTAACTCTACAGGGTCATTTTTACCTTGAGTAGGCTCCTGAATAAACATGAACCCTTCTTCCCCTCAGGGAAATCCCCCTAACGAAACAAGCTTGGAGTAGGAGATCTTCAAGGCAATACAGAAACATCAGACATCGGACAACTTAGACAGAATTGGCCTGTCTGCCGGAGAGTAGCAAGAGTGTTTGTGAAGTCAAATGCAGCTCAAAAAGAGTGAGACGGACCAATTTCAAAAGGCATCACAGCTTGGATGAACTAGATTGAGACCTGGGTCCATGTTTTGCATACTTTTGTGTCCCTCTCCCCAGTATCTTAGCACAATGACTTTACACAAATGATGTTGATGACAAGGACAAAGGGAAGGCACACATTCCAATCTGGTTTATATACAGGTGCATTCTACAAAACTAAGACAAGAATGCTGACTTTCTAACTAGATGAATCAGAGATTGATTGAGTACGTTACCAAAAGATCCTTTTAAATTGTTCTATTCTTACTCACAATGGAAAATGCCATCCACATCCAGAGGAAGAAATATGGAGTTTGAATGCAGACTGAAGCATACTATTTGCTCTCTTTTTTTGCTTTGCTTTTTCTTTTTTGTGGTTTCTACCATTCATTCTAATTCTTCTATACAACTTAACTAATGTGAAAAATATATTTAATAAGAATGTATATGTAGAGTCTGTATCAGATTGTGGACAAGTACTTTCTGTTTGCAAAATGTTTACAGGGGAAAGAGAAATATATATGTGTCTGTGTGTGTAAGTGTGTGACACAAATATGTACTCAATGTATATCATGAATGTTACACATGCCACACATCTATAAACTCCAAGTATCCCAGAGCCTGGCCATCAGAGTATATTAGGTCTGCTCTGCCTCACCTGTCCGATCTCAACTCCCATACAGTACGTGACCAAATGTGAATTCTTGAGTGCAAGTTTGATTTTCATTTTTGTCTCTGTATCCCTATTGCCCTGCATGGTGTCTTGTAATACAAAAAGTAATTCATTAATGCTCAGGGAATTACTGAGCTGAATTGACTAATTTCATGCCATTTTACTAGCCAAGTGTTTAATAAAATTAAAGTTTCCAGACTAGCTATTTTCATTCCTCACCTCAATTTGTTGGTTTTAAATGCTTCTGTTGTTAGATTAAATACTGGAAGTCATGTTTAAAACAGAGCTAAAAGCTGCTAATAATTTTATTTTTGAAGCACTAATGTTTTTAACCTCTGGCTCCCACATGATATGAAGTATCCAGTTACTCCTTCCAGCTGGTACAACTTGTCACCTGAGACAAAGACCTATTAATATTACATAGAACAGGTAACAGTGATCTCAGCGTAGGCAAGGACAGCCAGCAATTTGCCTTGCTATACAGGCCAAACTTTGTCTGGCATGTGGTTTGTGTCTCCATCACCCCTTTCTTCCTGTTTCCTACCACACTTGACTCTGGACCCCCTACACTCCTTTGTCAGATGTCATGCATAGAAGTTACTTCAATTGGCCCTGCGTTGTTATACTGAATGATTGTTAAAACTTTTTGCATTCTATTCCATAGATAACCCAATATAGGAGAGAAGCATGAATCCAAACGTCACAGAACAAATCCCCTTAATAAAAAGATTTGTTTTATAAAATGGAATCAGTCAAAAAGCCGCACCCAAGGACCTAGAAAGCCCCATTGCGACCTTGAGACCATGGGGTTGCCACCTCTGCTTTAGACAAATACTTTTGAGTCTCTGGTCATTGGTTTCCTCGTTTGCAAATAAGGAGGTTGGACAGATGCTTTCCAATTCCAAATCTTTGATCTTATGATCCAGATCTGAAATCTGTGATTCTACGCTCCTACCCAAGTCTCAGCTGACAAGTACTTTGTAACAGAAAACTATGTTCAAATCTCTTCAAGAAGGTGAAAAAATTAACATTATTATCTAGCATTTATATAGCACTTCACTTACTGTGTGTGACACTTTACAAATATTAGCTTATTTGATCTTCATAACAACCCGGGAAGGAAAATGCTATTATGATCCCCATTTTACAGATGAGAAAACTGAGGCAAAGAGAGGTTAAATGACTTGCCCTGGGTCACATAACCAGTGGATTTCTGAGGTCACATTTGAATTCAGACCTCCCTGCCTCCAAAAACAGTGGTCTATTCACTGTGGCACCTACTGACCACATAAAGTACTGTCAGATCTCACCGTTTTTGACAGATTCAAAACTATAAATTACTGAAAGGCTCCCAATTTGATAAGAAGTTTTGGTAAACTACAAAGGAATTTGGAAGAATTAGGATTAGATCATCATTTTAGATAACACTATATGCAGCTCAAAAAATGGATACAGGACATGACAAGGTCACAACAGCAAAAAAGAAAATCAGATACTTTGCACAACTTTACCTAGAAGAGAAATTTTAACTAAATGAATCAGTGATACAGGAGATCTTAAATGATAAAATAGACAAGAAACTGAGGCAGAGATTATGTAATTTGCCCCGGGGTCACATTTGAACTCAAGTCTTCCTTACTCTGGGCCAAGTACTTTATTCTTTATATCACTAAATCATCTCAGTTCTGAGAGGGAAAAAAAAATATTTGCACCATATATCTTCAAAAAAAAACCAAGCATACAACATATATAACAAATTGCCACAGATATATTAGAGATCAAGAGCAATCACCTAATACATAAGGAAGTTTTGAAAAGAGCTACACAGGAAGTTTTTAAAATAACTACAAAGTATCAATGTCCATATACAAAAAATGTTCCAGATCACTGATAATAACAGAAATGCAAATTAAAATAATTCTAAGGTTTTATTTTAGTCTATGAAAATTGGCAAAGATAGTAAGAGATAACAACAGTCATTGTTAAAAGGTCTGAGGGAAGGAAGGAAGGAAGGAAGGAAGGAAGGAAGGAAGGAAGGAAGGAAGGAAGGAAGGAAGGAAGGAAGGAAGGAAGGGGGAAAAGTCAGTCAAGTCAATAAACATTAATTATGTACCAAGCAGTATGCTAAATGCTGAAATAAGAAAGATGGAAAAGGAACACTAATATTTATGTAACTCCATAAACTAGCAAAGTGCTTTACATGTTATTTCATTTCATCTTCAAAACAATTCTGTGAAATGTATGCTATTATTATAACTATTCTGAGGATAAAGAAACTGAGGTTGACAGAGGTTAAGTGGCTTTCCCAAGCTCACACTGCTAGTAAGTATCTAAGGCAGAATTCAAACTCAGGGCTTCTTTATTCCAAGTCTATTACTCTATCCACTAAGGCACCTAGCTATTAAAACCTCAATACTGGGGAAAAAAAGACATTTTGCACATGAAAAACAGACAAAGGAAATGAGATTCACAAATAATTTCCAAAGACCCTCCCAAATTTCATAGAATTTTTGTTCAAATTATTCCTGTCCCATGGGAGAATTTCTTCAGAGGAACACAGCCAATTCTGTGGGAAAACACCAAAAATAAGATTGTCTACAGGAATCACAAAAACTAAATACACTTCAAGATGCTTCTTAAATATTAGCTTGTTGTCTTCTGAGAGATTTCAGATAATCAAGTGTCTGGAAAAATATCAACTGCCTCTGGCCAACTGCCTCTTAAATACTTCATTTCAATCTACAATAATAATGACTCACATTTGTATAGTCCTTTAAGGAATACAAAGTGATTTCCTCATATCTGCGTGAGGCAGGTAGTCTAAATATTACAAATTTTACATTTCCCAAGTACAGAAATTTAGGTTTAGAGAAATTAAGTGACTTGCCCATTGCTTCACAGCTTATAAGCCCCTGCTATGGAACTAGTTATATGTCCAGTTAGTATATCTTGATAGCCTTTAGTGTTGAGGTAAGACATACTTCCACAGTACCATAAGCAGGGCTAAAAAATTCATTAAGCATCCTAAAGTTAAGCCTTCATACTCAATTATAATGCCTAGGAAATTTTTCCTTTTTCACAACGTAAGGGGGAAAAATAGAGGCCCATTGGTGCTATCACCCGAGCATCTTATCCTTTCTCCTAGTATCTTCTTGCATATTGGCTATGAAGGACATCTCCTCTGACATTTAGATTACCTAATTCCATCTCAGATTTCAACCCAGGGCTATCAGGAAAACCTTTACCAAACGAACAAAGACTGAAGGGGAAAAATGGCCCTTTTGGCTTGGATGGGATAATACAATTCTATCATGTATGTTCTTTGTGTCTTAGGCAAGCTATTTCAGTTCTCTGGTCTTCATTTTGCTCATCTGTGAAATGAACAGGTTGGATTAGATCAAGAGTTCTTAACTTGAAGTCAATGAATTCATTTTAAGAAAATATTTTGACAGCTGTATTTCAATATCATTGGTTTCCTTTCTGATCCTATGCATTTTATTTTAGGCTTCTAAAAACACTATTGGGAGAAAGGGTTCATAGGTTTCACCAGACTGACAAAAGGGACAACAATACAAAAAAAATTAAGAATCTCTGGATCTAGTGATCATTATAATTCATTTAAACTCTATCCTTCTGTGATCTCTGATTCCCAAAGAAATTGGTAGGAAAAAAAGTACAATTACTTGTTGGGAAAGTCTTTTCTCCTCATCTCTCTTGGAGGTTCAGATCTAAAGCATTATCTTATTTTCTAACAGAAAACTAAACAAGCCCATCACTCTAATTTCATCTCATTACAACTAAGCAGACATGGGACTATGAAAAGGTTTTCCCTTTCTATTATTCCATTTTAGTCATTATCACTGAAGAGAGTTAAACTGCTATGCTTTTCTAAAGAGGAAGCACTTCCTGTTTTTGAAGTCATTACTGGATTGGGGAATTTGATCTGTTGTTCCCATTTTGGGGGGACAGAGGCATTTGTTAGCTTCTTAAAAAAACAAACTGAGTATAAGGGACAGGGAGAAAGTGAGAAGGCTTCAAATTATGAGGGAGTCACCTGTCTGATATATTCTCGTTTAAAAAAAGCTTTCAGGCCCAAATAGTCTACTATATTTTATTTTATATATGAGCTAATCAAAACTTTCCCCAATTTTTTGGTAACAGAAATCAACAGCTGTTTATGTGCTTGTATGTCTATGTAGGAAGACCTATACAAAGCAAAGACCATTGGTTATCTCTTCTCCTTTTCCATGTTGCATAGGGGAAAACAAGGCCTGAGCCTGTCTCAGTTCTCAGGAAGGAGCAAAGAAAAATGCCTTGAATTTAATGCTGCCATTCTTCATATGACTTCCATATTCTCATTAACCAAACATCTGTTGGATGAGTGCCCCCTTTTTACTTGATCCTTTCTAGACTTCAGGATAATTTCCATGACAATGGCTCACAATGACAGCCCAAAGATGAAGAAAAAGAAAGGCAAGCTGGAATTTGAAAAGGAAGAGAAGAATACTGTGAGAATATTTCTTCTAAAAAAATAAGCTAACAAAAGATGAGAGCAATTACTAATGGCATTTTGAGAGATAAGAGGATGATATGAATGATGACAGCGCCATTTGGACATGAAACACCTCCAGGCTCATAAATGCTAGTCCCAGAGCTTGGGGGCATGGAACACTCAGGATAAAGGAGGCTAGAGGGAATTCTGGTACTAAGTTGATAAAGCTAAGCTTGTTTTTATATAGAAAAAAAAATCTGTCCATAGTAAGTGTTTTTGGTGCAGAATATCATAGCATATGTCATATTTTAAAGGGAGAAACATGACTAGCCTTGAAATATTTTCCCCAAATCCCCTTCACATAAAGGAGATCATGAGAATTTTCTAGGAAAAAGTTTGGGAAAGACTGGCCCTGGTAATTATACCAGTTATTTTTCCTTAATGAAACCTTGCATCTTGAGAAAATGCAACAGAGAAAATTAAACCCTAATGAGGAAGGGGACAAAAAAACACAAAGCTTTTCACCCTGCAAAATAGTGCAAAAATAACAGAGAACATCAAACCCTGTTGAGGAAAGGAACAAGAAATATAGAGGATATCTAATGAATCAAAAAACATTTAACTTTGCTTGGAAGGATGAGCCATATATGTGTTGTTCCTTAGGAAATTACTATGTAATGCCTGGGATGCTGAATGAACCTAGGCAATGAACAGTGCAGCATAAACTATGAACAGATTCAATTTAAGTCTCCTTTCTGAAAAGGCTTAATGGGTATTCAACAGAATGCGGGTGGCGATTAGATTGTCTCCAACTGTGAATAAGTCCTATGACTCTACTGATACAGAAGAAACAATCAAAATAACACTGCCTCATTCTCAATGCACAGGCCTTAGAGATCTAGAATTGCATTTATATTTCTTTAATGGCACTATCATGAACAACGCTGGCTTTTTTGTTTTTTCTTTTAATGGCGATAAGGGGGTGGAGGAAAGGTTGGATATTCAGTTCTTTTTCTCTCCAGAATGCTGACTTCCTGGTCTTTTTCATTACTACACAGATCACTGGGATGCAATCAATACTTGGCAAGAAGTACTGGCAGGAAAATATCTATAATAACAGCCAATGAACTGCAACTAACATATCAACAAAGAAGGGCGCAGGGCTGAATGGCTGTAATTACAAGAAAAATAGGATCTAGCTTCTAAGAAGCTTGAGCGATCAAATCTAGTACAGCACCATTGATATCCAGCATGTAAAATAATATCTAGGAATTTCAGTAGTATTTCAGAGCAGTGGAATAGGGGAGCTCCCCAACCACAATGTCACCTAAAACAACACACTTGGACTTACCTACACTGGTAGGAAATATATCTTCATTATTGATCTGTACCTCAATCCAGTCCATGAGAAGGTTCATATATTGTGGGGCTGGCAATGCAGTAGGTTTCTTATACTTAAGGTCGTCCTGCCACCGGTACTCATATTTTGGGCCCCCTGACATCACAGGACAGGTTCTCTCAGTGCAGAACTCACAGATGGTGCCATAGATCAAATTGATACGGTTGAAGAAGTCTACCACGTGAACAGCAACCCAGTCATTCTGGTCTTCCCCACTGGGCAGCTGCACTACTGCCTTCAGGTCCACCCCAGAGTTCAGAGAGGCTTGTGCCCTCTTGTGGAGTTCAAACCTTTGTGTGCCTGGCTCAAATTTGCGCTTAGGCCGAAAGGTCTTGTCTTTATTGAAGACCTGCTTCAGGGCTATTGACATTGTCTTACTGCCCTCTTCTCTTCTTTTGCAGGAGGCAAAAAGGCACCAAGAGCTTTTTGGTGATGTATCACAGCTCAGGAGGGTTTTCCACTGCCAGCCCTCGGGCCCCAGTCTTGCAGCCACGGTTCCCAGTCTCTTTTAAACAGTCCCCTCAATCTTCCTTTTGAATGCTTTCCCAATAGACCTCATGTTCCCGAAGCTAGAAGGGAAAAATATATATGTGAGTGGCTGGTTTGCATTCAATCCTCTTCACTATCATGTGGAATTAAAGGTGGGCTAGTCACATTCTTAGACAACTAGACCTTCATCTACCAGATGAAGAATATTAGTGGGTTGAAAGTACCAGTCTGTGAATCTCCATTATTTGTTCAAACTGGTAAAAATACAAACAAAAAACAGCAGAACACGTGAGTTCATAGACTAACATACTTGAATACATGTCAAAGGTCTTTGCTAGATTGAAGCAATATAGACCCAATCTGAAGACATTTCTCAAAATAATATCTGTCAGTGGATGGTGTGCTATACTTCAAATTGGAGAATGACTAGAACTCTTAAGTAGGACATTCAACATAAGCTGTTCTTTCTTCACTGGGAGTGAATTTGTGCTCTTACCGTCTTCTTACACAGTCTACCCTTGTGACCAGCAGAACATTTTATTAAGTCAGCAGTGCAGTCTGTAACCAGCAAGCAGGGAGAACATAACTGATTTGCTTAGGGAATCACACTTTTGCCTTATTAACATGGTGTCTGTAACGTCAAGCACAAGCAACTTCCAGGTTCAGATTACAAGCATAGCAAACTCCATTTATTCAGTGACAGATTAAGGCAACGATATTCACAGAAAACCAAAATACAGCACTCACCATATGTAATTCAATAATTTAGTAATTCCTCAATTCAATCACAAGGTACTAAGGTCCAAGTGCTCCACCCCTAGACAGTACAAAGTCAACCACAAAGTCTTCTCTCTATTCAACTCAGTTTCCAATCATAAACAAAGTACATTAATTTGGTCAGTCACAAAGCAAAAAAATCAAAGTACTCCACCCCTGGATCACAACTGAATTACAATTATCATCAGTTACCACCAAGCAATTTCTCAAAGGGGCAGAGGAGATCACAAAGGCCATCTACCCCTGAGCCACAGCAAGGTTCCGATATCATCACAGCATTCAATACCCAAGGAGAGGTCTTTTCTTTATCTTGACCCAAGGCAAGTTCTCAGCAATCCCTATTCCTGCGAAGACAAAGCTTAACAAAGACACAATGTACATTGCCAGCATCCTCATCAATTCACTCTCTGCCTGCAGAACAGTCTCAGGACCCCTGAAAACATCAGCAAGACCCTCCTCCAGAATTTCTGTAAACATACAACAAGAAAAATCTCCTTCAGGGCTTTTGAAGCAATAGCAAGGTTCCAGGACCACTGCAACAACAGTACTGTCCTTTACCAGCGGATGAATCTGGCAAAGTAACATCAAAAAAGACAGAAAAATATCAGCACCACAGTTATGCCTCCTCAGTTCTCGGCGGCTCTGGGTGGCAGTTCTCAAAAGTCCTCAGCAGCTCCAACTGGCCCTCAGCAATCCGGGTGGCTTTGGCTGGCAGTTCTCTCTCTCAGCAACTCTGGTTCCCAGCAATTCTCTCTCTCTCTCTGTCTCCACGATACTGCTCCCAAAAGTTCTTCTTGCCTCTCTCTGCTTGGGCCCCTCTATCCATGAAACCAGCTCCTCCCAGTTCAGCCCCCTCTCTTCATGTCAAGTCCATCCCACAAGTGGGATTCACAAGCTCTAGGTTTTAACACATAACCCTAAAACCAAGCCAGTACAAGAGGATCTTTACATTCCATTACTGTAGGGGGTGCTGTCGAGTGCTCTGAGAAGTCTGCATCCCATGAGTGCAAATCCAGGCTGGGCCCACTATCTCAGGTTGACTCTCTACCTCCCTGTTACTCATCCCCTGTGCAAGGGAAGCTTGGAACATTCTGGCCATCCCTGAAACCCTGGCTGCTTGAGAAATATAGATAAATTAGTGGTGCACAAGATAAGGAAGCAAGGAAGTGTCCCACAGGAGTAGCCTCCAGCAAAGTTGCAAGTTAGGTGCCTCATGTCACAAACTATGTGAAGTTTCCCATGAGAAAGTATGATGTAAGTGCTTCAGCTACAGTATATGAACCCTTACCCTCAGATGCTTAGTTGAGATTTGCTTGGCATGCAACAAACATATGAACGCAATCTCCGCCTGGACCACAGACTTCCGTGTTTTGGTTGGTGCTGTGAGTACAGGCCACACATTACCATTACAGTGTCAGAACCTGAAAGAGACAACAAGTCCCTGGTTCCTGCACATGTCACTGTCCCTGTACAGTACGCTGCCTGTAGGGCAGCATAAAGTGCACGAGAGAAACAGGGACAATGACGTAAATAGGAAGAAAAATGACCACAAAACAACTGAAAGTAAATGTCTGTAAAAATGGCCAAGAAGAAGGCATGACCCAAGGGAAGAGGCAAGAAAAGGAGCCTGCCCCAAGTTACCTGCAGAGATGGGGCGACAAGAGGTATGGAGTACTGCACCCATGCTCGGGATTCTTCTTTGATGTGTTGGATTCACAGGGTTCTTTTTTCCCCTTTTCTTTGTCTCCTAAAAATACTGTTTTTTACATGAGATGACTGTCTGGGAAGAGGGAGCCAGAGGAATACAGGGAGGTAAGTAAGAGCAAGAGACAGCGATGACATCTTGTATTTTTGAGGAGCGCAGGGTAAAAGAGATGACCTGGATCCATGTTTCCTCCCACTGGGTGGTCACTTATCCTCCTCATCCTTCATATCTTTATTTATAAAACAAGGAGGTTGGATAGATGGCTTCGGAGGTCCGCTCCAGTTGTAAATATCTGACCCGTAACGATATGTGAAAAGGATCGTTTCAGTACAATATTGCAAGAGTTTTCAAAGTTTCTTGCCCATTAGAATGTGAACTTCTGGACGTTTTTTTTTACTTCTATCGTTCTATGCCTGATGCTAGAACAATCTTACACATAGTAAGGATTTATAGAGGCTTGTTGAAGTGGAGTTAAGATGAAATCATGATTTTTACTTCGTTTTACTGAATAACATTTTAGGGGAAAGGGCTCTAAAGCAGTTGCGTGAAATTGAAAAACACACAAAATCAATGTAGCTTGAATAAGAAGGGAAACTATTGATAGAGAAAACTTTCATCAAAAATCTCTGACAAGGGTCTGATACCCACACTACATAAGAAATGAACAAAAACTATGTAACACCAAAAGTCATTCTCCAGTGATTTACTGGTCAGATATGAACAAATGGTTAAAAAAAGAGCAAATAATTCACAACAAATATGAAAGAAGGCTAGAAATTACTAATCAAAACCAAAACGTAGCAAAGTAACTCTGAAGCCTCATTTCACAATGAGTACACTGGCAAAGATAAGAAAAGATGAAAAGTCAACACAGGAATGATTATGGAAAGACAGGTATATTATTAAATCTTTGATTGTTGGTTCATTTGTGGATTAGTCTAAACATTCTGGAAAGCAATTTGGAATGATGCTTTAAAAAATGGAGGAAGGAGCTGGAAATAAGCATGTATATAGCACATATGTGCAAGCACTGACTTTACAATTTACAAATATCTCATCTGATCCTCATAACAACCCTGGGAGATGGAGGTTGTTATCCCCATTTTTACAGTTTCAGAATCTGAGGCAGACAGAAGTTAAGTGATTTATCCAAGGCTACTGTCAGAGGCTAAATTTGAAGTCAGATCTTTCTGACTCCAAGCATGGTACTCTACTCACTGTGTTACCTAATTGCCAAATATAAAATGATTATAATTTAGGACCAAGAGATTTCCTGCTAGGCAATATACTCCAAGGAATTCAAAGGCAGAAGGAAAGGTCGTATTCATATTTAAATATACAAAGTTGCACTTTTTGTAGTAGGGAAGCAGTGGAAACGAAGTAGGTGCTCATCAATTCGGAAATCACTAAGACTGCAATGGAATATTATGCCACAAAAATACTATGAGGAATTCAGAAAAGCATGGGAAGACATGGGAACCGATGTATAGTGCAGAACAAGGAAAACAGTGTACACAATGACCACAGTGAAGAATAAATGAAAACACAAAACTAAATGCTATGTAGTTATGATGATCAGACTTGACTTCAGAGAAGAGTTGAGGAAATACACCTCATTGTAGAGATGGGGGACTCTGAGTATAGAATATATTCTGTCAGGCTTAATAGTTGTGCTGGTTAGTTTTGATAAGGTTCCTTTTGTTATTGTTGTTACAAGGGTTGTCTTGCTGAGTATAGGCAGGGAAGGAATATAATCTAAATGTAATGTAAAAAAGGTATCAATAAAAAATGTTAAATGAATTAAAAGAAAAGTAGTATGTCTTAGTGGAAAGTCAGCCTCTTTGTCTGAGAGACCTGGGTTCAAATCCTGTCAGGTTAAAGTCACAATCTCACAAATATTTATTAATCACCTACTATATACCAGGAAGTGTGGATAGAAAGACAAAAGCTGAGCTGAGCACCTCAGTCACTTTTACTGATACATGTGGCTTACTACTTTGCACTTTGAAGCAATCTCTTTATTGGCCCATGGTTCCTTTTGTTGTATCCAGAAAACTCGAGCAAGACCCAAGTAACAATTTAGAATTAGACCCTTTATTATATGCCATGTTGGCTGATCAGGACACATGGTGGGCTGATGAGGTACCACCCCAGCATCCCAGATCATACAGCAGTGATCTCAGGTAAAGCCTCAGCTTCTAAAGGGACGCCATGTAGCCAACGGTTAGGTATTACGTGGTCAGTACACACCTCAAAATTCCAGAGGGCTCCAAATCTCCCTACCTGGAAACCCGCCCATTTCTGTGAAGGTGGGCTGGCAGGGGAAGGGCAGAGATCCATTGGGGGAGGGTGAAGCTGACCTGGCAGTCTGCTCACTTCCTTGAGGAGAGCTGGGGTTGGGGGATGGAAAAGCCAGGCACAACACTATGTTCCTCCTCCTACTGCTATAATAGTGTCATATCAAGACCACTAAGCTAGGAGGAATGGTAGTTGGTAGCCCAACGGATAAAGCATTTGTCTTGGACTCAGATCTGAATTCAAATCCAGCCTCAGACATTTATTAGCTATGCAACCCTGGGCAAGTCCATAACCTCAGTTTCCTAAACTGTATAACAGTACCTACTTACCAAGGTTGTTGTGAGGATAAAATGAGATAATTACTTAAAAAAAACAAACAAACATGGGGTGGCTAGGTGGAGCAGCGAACAGAGCACAGACCCTGGAGTCAAGAGGACCTGAGTTCAAATTCAACCTCAGACACTTAACACTAGCCATGTGACATTGAACAAGTCTCTTAACCCCAATTTGCTTCCCCCCCCTCCAAAAAGACAAAAGAAAAATAAAAATGACAACAACACAACTTGTAGCACAATACCTGGCATGTGGTAGGTATGATATAAATGCCTTTTCTGTTCTCCTTTCCTCACAGACACCACCATGCCATATACCTTCAAAGGAGCGATTTCATCTGTAGAGCTTGTAGGGTCTGTTCAAGGCTTTCTCAGACCTAAAGCAGGAGAGGAGATCCTTTCCTGATGCTTTCTCCACTTTGTGAGTTCCTCCCTAGAATCTGCATTTGAAGAAGCACCCACACCAGCCATGTTCACTCCTACTTTGGCACAGATCTTCCTTCCACCTTTGGTTTTGAATGTAAGTTCCTAGAAGACAGGTATTTATGGTATTTGTATTCCCATTTGAGTAGGGTGCCTGACACACAAACTTTTTTTTTTGAGGGGGGAAATTGAGGTTAAGTGACTCAATTCACTGTGACACCTAGCCACCCCCACACAGTAAACTCTTAATGCTTATCTAATCTAATTCTAAGCTCTACAGGAGGACATTTCTGCAACTATATATGCTTTTTGAAAAAAAGATAATCAACAGCCCAGGCTGGTCCCAAGACATGCACAGTGAACAGAGTTAGTCAGAAAGTGCTGAGCAATACTTCAAAATGTTTTACGTTTTAAGTATCAGACTTTTGGGATAGTATCATAGGTTTCTTGATCTTATTATTAAATTTCTGTCAATTGATGGCTTATGACTTTTAAGTTTAAGCATTTCTTTGATTGTAGTGGAGGGAATTAATGGTTGCCCTACACTTATCTACCTTATATACTATGGACCTTTCAAATAATCTCTTTCAGGGAACTAAACCTAAGCTTTGAAGTGTATCCCCAGGACAAAGTCAGTGACAAGAAGGAGCCAATTTGATCCTTATCATCAGAAGCCAAGCTCCCTCAGGAAAAAAAAAAAACTTGGTTCACTTGGGGCCCAGGGGCTCTCCCTCCACCCAATCTAATCTTTTTCTACTTATAGTTACTATGGGCAGAGTACTAGCAATTTTGGGAATCCAGAAAAGCCTGTACAAGGTAATACTCCCAGGACCTAAGGACATTTTTTTTTCCTTTGCAAGGTTTTTCAGGATTAGGGAGAAAAATTCTGAGTGTAAGGAGATGAAAAGTTAAACAACATCTTTTCACCTACCAATTATGACAGTGACTTTAAAATGGTATTTTGTGGCTTCTGGTAATTATAGTCCATAGATCCTTCCTATTTCAGCTGTGACAGCTGAAAAAAGCAAATATCTAAATTAACCAAACTTGGAACCAGGCTTTTAAACCACTATGCCAGTGTTGAAGCAGGATTTTCAGAAAAAAATTAAGCTTTTAGTCATGATGCTTTCACTGAAAATATGATTAATAACTTATCTGAACTGTATTCAGTTACCTTCTCCACCTAGGCAGCTGGGGAAGCACAGTAGATAGAACCAGAAGTCACAAAGACCTGAATTCAAATCTAGATTTTGGTATTTACTACCTGCATGACCCTGGGCAAGTCACTTCACTTGTATGCTTCAGTATTCACAGGTTTGGGTTCAGATTCGAACTCACATCCCTATTGTACCAGCTGCCTAATCTTATATAAGTCACTTAACTTCCCTGAGGCTCAGTCTGTTTCCATGTAAACTGAATTTAGGCAAGTCACTTAATAGTCTCCCAGCCACACTTCTTCCTCCATAAAATGAGAACACTGGGCTTCTTAATCAGAAATCAGAGCTTCTTAAACTGTGCATTATTCTCCATATGGGGTCATATAATTGAATGTGGAGGGAGGTGCCACACAAAAATTTGGCAGCAATATAAGGTTTCTAAATGTACAACAACCAAAAATCAATTCAAAATCAAACCCATAATGATCCAAGGTGTTTCTGGCAGTACTTATTCATGTTACATTGCACCACTTCATTTGCAGCCTTAATTCTGAACACACAACATATGCCCTTTGCACTGCATGTGCAATTACGTCATGCAACTCCAACAAACACTGCCAGAAACTCATTGCTTCATATTTGAGACTACTGTATGTTATGAATTACAGTGTTTTATTACACATACTAAGTTTTCTGTTCCTATAGAAACGTAATAATTTAATTACAGAAAATGAACTATTAACATATTCCTACAGTCATTCCTCAGCATGTATCAAATTATAGTTTATCTTTGAAGTCTTTTTTTTTGTTGCTTTTTTGGAGGGGGGAAGGCAGCGCAATTGTGGTTAAGTGACTTGCCCAAGATCACATGGCTAGTAAGTGTTAAGTGTCTGAGGCCAGATTTGAACTCAGGTTCTTCTGACTCCAGGGTCAGTGCTCTATTCACTGTGCCACCTAGTCGCCTCTATTATATCTTTGGATTGTACTGTGTTTTTTTTTCATTATTTATTATTTAAATTAATTATTTATTATTTGTTTTTTATATTAAGCACAAAAAAAGTAATTTCCTAAACTAAAGCTAGTACTTGAGAAATTATTAATAATATTTATTTATATTTTTGGACAAAAACATTTTTCAGTGGCAAAATTTGGACAGAAGAGGTAAAAATACTGATGATGCCAATGAAGCAGAATCTTTGCTACCAGTTTGCAGTATACCTTAGTTGACAAGAAAAAGAAACTATGTTGAGTCATTTTTGGAATATGAATTGGCTTCTAATAATGAAAATGCTGTGGAAAAACCTCTTTGTTTAATTTGTAACAAAGTCTTGTCTGCGGAGAGCATGAAACCAAGCAAACTAAAATGACATCTTGTAACAGCAAGCTCCACAGGTTCTTAGATCTGCTTCTCTAAAGGAAAGCAACTCAAAAAGGGTTAACAACCTTACTTTAATCAAACATATATCATTTACCTAGTTCAAGGGAAAAAGTCAGCACTCTGAACTTCAGAGAAAATACAAACAGAAATTACAAGCAGACACAAAATACAGAGAAAATAATACATTTCAACAGACCAACAGACAAGGCTTCTAGCTATCTGACCATCACATACCTACATAGTCAGTTACCAGAGAAAGAAGCACTAACACCTGGGTTTTCAAAGCTGGGGGGGAGATGGGTGGAGCCTCAATGGCTACCCAGAGTCTCATCTGGTCAAATCACACAACTCTTCCCATAAGTGAGCCCCAAAGCAAAACCTCACTTCAGGGTACGTATATAGCCTTCTTCAGGGTCAGAAGACATTACAACCTACATGACCCATTTCCTAATTACAAAGTAACAAAAGGTGTGCCTTTCTCAAAAACAAGCTTCTCCTAAGCAAGCTTCCCTTGTGCTCCAAGTAAGGCCCACTAAAGGGTAGGGAAGATCTTCGAATTCCCTAGGTCTATTAATGGGCAGGGAAATTCCCTTGCCATTACACATCTTAATACCAAAAATGTGGTATACTTCAGTAAACCAAAAGAATATTTTGAATGTCTTTAAAATCTTCAAGTAAAGAAAAACAATGTTTTGAGAATTCGTTGCTGTCAATATAAAGTATTTACTTTCAGCTTACAAAAAAAGCCCTATGCAATAGGAGAAGATGGTGTGTTACCTATTGCTATTAAAATGTCAGAAATAGTTCATGGGGAAAAGTACAGAGATGAAATTCATAAAATTCCTTTATTAAATGATACTGTTTCAAAAAGGATTTCTAAAATGAATAAAGAACAATTCCAGCAGTGTATTGGGCTTAAGGGCAGCCCAAAGTTTACAATTCAGTTAGATGAAAAAACTGATACTTCTAATGTGGCACAATTGTTGCATTATGTAAGATATGTTTCTGAAGGAGGCATACAAGAGGAATTATTGTTCTGTCACCCTTTAGAAGGGCACATAAGAGGGGAAGCTATATATCTTAAAGTCAATGAATTTTTCACAAATGAAGGTTTAGAGTATAAAAATCATCTTGGAATATATACAGTAGGTGTTAGAGCAATGATGGGAGAGAATGTTGAATTTGTAGCAAAAGTTAAAGCTTGTGGCAATGAACATGTCACTTTTACTCGCTGCATGATCCATCAGGAGGCACACGTAGCCAAAAACCTGTCACCAGAATTAAATGGTGTGTTTGGTGATAATATCAAAATCATTAACTTCATTAAAAGCTATGCCATTAACATTTATTTATTTTCAACCCTTTGGAAAGACATGGGCTCCATTTACAAATGCTTATTAACTGCATGCAGAGGTAAGGTGGCTCTCAAGAGGGTGAAATTTAAGTAGATAATTGAAACTGAAAGATGAAGTTATCTGTTCGAGTAGAACTCTGATTTTGTTCAACGTTTTCATAATGATTTATGGCTTTTAAAACTATGTTATCTGTCAGATATTTTCAAAACACTCAATGATTTAAACATGTTGCTTCAAGGAAAACATTGTTAACATTTATGTTAAAAAATAAAATTGATGGTTTTTCTTTAAAAGTTAACATTTGGAGCAGCTAGGTGGCACAGTGAATAGAGGATGGGTCCTGAAGTCAGGAGGACCTGAGTTCAAATCTGACCTCAGACACTTGACACAATTACTAACTATGTGACCTTGGGCAAGTCATTTAACCCTAATTGCCCTGCCTTCCCCCCTCCAAAAAAACAGTTAACATATCTTAGAGAACTTGTAATATGATATTCTGGAGGTCAAAGGAACTACTTAATTGTAGTCATTGGTTTTAATTAGCCAAGAATCACTTACCCAGCAAATATAAATTAAATCTATGGAAAAAAGGGAAAAATTGATATTCAATGATATAGAGGAATGTAATGCATTCTTAAGAAAAAAAAACAGAACCAAACAGAAAAAAAATGGCTTTCAAATACAAGACTAAAGAGAGGCATGAAAAGGTAAAACAGGAAAGAGAAATCAAAAGGGACTTATCAAATTTGAACTGTTTACATTCCTACATGGAAAGAGGATACTTGTAACTCATGAAACATTTCTCATTATTAGGGTAGTTAGAGGGAATATATATATATATATATATATATATATATATATATATATATACAGAGTGGACAGGGAGAGTTGAATATGAAGAGATGATATCTAAAAAATAAGATTAAGGGGTGAGAGAGGAATGTACTGGGAGAAGAAGAAAGGGAGAGGTAGAATGGGGTGAATTATCTCACATAAAAGAGGCAAGACAAAGCTTTTACAGTGGATGGGAAGAGGGGGGAGGTGAGAGGGAATGAGTAAACCTCACTCTCATCACAGTTGACTTAAGGAGGGAATAACATACACACTAAATTGGGTATGGAAATCTATCTTACCCTACAGGAAATTGGGAAGGAAGGGGATGGGGGGTGTAATAGAAGGGAGGGCAGATTGGAGGAGGGGGTAATCAGAAGCAAACACTTTTGAGGAAGGACAGGGTAAAAGGAAACAAGTTGACAATTATGTAAGTGCTTTGCTACATATGTGCAACCCATATCGAATTCTTGCCTCCTTAATGACGGTGGGGAAGGAGGGAAGAAGCATGAGAATTTGAAACTCCAAGTTATAAAAATGAATGTTAAAAATTGTTGTTACATGTAACTGGGAAATAAGATACACAGGCAATGGGGAATAGAAATCTACCTTCCCTTATACGAAAATAGAAGGAGAAGGGGATAAGAGAACATGGGGGGGGGGGTAGCAGTGATAAAAGGGAAGGCAGAATGGTGGAAGGGGATAATCAAAAGCAAGACACTTTTGAGGAGGGTCCAGGTGAAAGAAGAGAGAGAATAGAATAAATGGGGGTAGGGGAATAGTCTTTCACAACATGGCTATTATGTATATGTTTGCATGACTACACATTTATTACCTATATAGAATTACTTGTCTTCTCAATGAGTGGAAGTGGGGAGAGAGGAAGGGAGAGAATTTGGAATTCAAAATTTTTGAAAACAAATGTTAAATATTGTTTTTTACATGTAATGGGAAAAATTAAATACTAAATAAACACAAAAACTTAAATTTAAAAAAGTGAATGTAAGGAAGAATAGAGTGGAAAATAGTTGTTTAGAAATGTTTATTGATGGGGCAGCTAGGTGGCACAGTGAATAGAGCACCAGACCTGGAATTATGAGGACCTGAGTTCAAATCTGGGCTCAGACACTTGACACACTAGCTGCATGACCTTGGGCAAGTCACTTAACCCCAATTGCCTTACCTTTCCCCCTTCAAAAAAGACCAAAAAGCAAAGAAATGTTTATTGTTACAGATAATTTTATAATTGAAAATAGCCTTCCCAAAGATTTAATTGTAAGAGTTATAACTGATCATATGAAGTGTCTGGAGACATAGTTTCAGAAATACTTCTCTTAAATTTTGATTCTAAAAAACTAAGTTGGGCTCATAAACCATGCTCAATTGAAATAAAAAAAAACATGTCACTTGCCATTGAATTCAAGAAGAACTTGCAGAGTTATCAAGTGATACGGGAAAATTGAGTTTCCTAAAAAAATCATTAAATGAATTTTAGCTTGGGATTAGCACAGAATTTCCAGCAATCTCTGAAATGGCCTTAAACATACTTCTGCCATTTTGTACTATGTATTTATGTGAAGTGGCATTCTCAGTATATACAATTATAAAACTAAAATATTGATCAACTTTGAAAAACATTGAAGATGCTTGTAATGGCAAGCAAAGAATTACTTAGCACCTTGTTTCAGTAATTTCTTTAATACCTTATTTCAGTTCAAGTGTCTCTGAGCCTTGCCCTGATTATATCAAGTCTTTCTTAAGAAACAGAACTTGTGAATCTCACAGTTGGGAGGGACTTCGCAAAGACAGGAACAAGAAGGACATAAGAGGTGGGCAGAACAGGGAGGACAGATAATGACAGATAAAAAGCTGAGTACATCTGGGATGGAACAGAACTGAGAAGGGAACATTTGTGGTGGCCAGCACTCTCTCTGTCTGTCTGTGTTGATTTGTGTTTGTAATACTTTGTACAGAAGCCCTGGGACCTTCCTGGAAGCCCTGAAAGAGGGTTTTCTTGTTGTCTCTTTACAGAAGTCCTGGAGGAGGGTTTCTGACACTATGCTAATGATTTGTGTTGACTTCTTGAACCTTGTTTGTGGGGATGTGTTGATTTCACAGGCAGATAGTGAATTGATGATGGAGCCAGCAATACGTGTGAATGTTGTTTTGGCTCTGTTAAGCTTTGTCTTCCAAGAAACAGAAACTGTGAGAAACTTGAGATAAAATGAACACTGTGAGCTTCAATACAGAATGGGAGCTGGATGAGGAGCTGAGAGCTGCCTGCCTATGAATCCAGGTAACAGTTGGGTAGATTCTGGCAAGAGTTGGACCTATGGAAGAGGAACCATGGAATCTGGGAGCCAGCCTTGAGCCAAGATGAAAAGACCTCTCCTTGAGTACTTAGTGCTGACTGAGATCATAATTTACTGTGGTCTAGGGATGGGAAAACTTTGACCTTTGTACTTTTTGTCCCTTAAGGAGGATTGCTCCTTAAGGATGATTTAGTTAAGGACTTACTGAATGATATCTTTTGTTTAAAACTATGTGGCCACTTCAGTGATAAGTTGTTATGTTATATCATTGTGAATGCTGTACTTTGATTTCTGTGCATGTATTACCTTGGTTTATTGCTGCATAAATAGAGAGTTCACTATACTATGTGATCAGAATCTTAAAGCTATTCACAGCAGCAGTCCTGTGAAGAACTGTTCCTGCTTGGCTATAAAAATGCTCTATATTCTGCAGTATCAAATATTCATCCAAGATTTAATTCTTTATGTAAAAATAAGCATACTCATCTCATTAGTATACAAATTTTTTTGTATTTAATAAATGGTAAAATTGTATATATATCAAAGAACTGTATTAAAATAAATTTCTTCATGATTTATTATCAGTAAATGTTTGGTTTGTATACCTATTTTATATACTGTAATGGGAATGCAAATTTGGAAGATCTTCCCTGCCCCTAGGCTAAAGTGCACCTGAAGCCTGGGGTGGGAGGCTTGTTTTTCAGTAGATACTTCTTGATTGGCCAGTGGGTCAATAAGGTTCTCATTATTTCTCATTCTCTGAGCCAGGAGAAGGCTATATAAGCCCTGATGTGTAGCTTTGTTTTGGGACTCACTTTGAGAAGTGTTCTGTGATTTGATCTGAATTCTGGGAAGCCGTTGTTGAGAGTCCCCCGGCTTTGAAAAAACCCAGATGTTGAAACCCAGATGTTGACTGGGTATGGATGTAATGGTTGGACAGTTTGGAAATCTGTCTACTTGATCTGTCTCTGTCTTGATAATTCTGCCTGTATGCTTTGAAGTTTGGGGTGCTGACCTTTTTCCCCTGAACAAGGTAAACGATATATGTCTGACTGATTAAAGTAAGCTTGTTAACCCATTTTGAGTTGCTTTCCTTTAACAAAGCAGATCCAAGAACCTGTATGAGCAGCAAACCCTGAGGACGAGCTTGGGGTGCTTGCTGCTAGTTATATACCTGGGTTCACATAAAAATTTCTCAGGTGAAAAAGTGTCATGGGTAGAAAAAGTTTAAGAAGCCCTGAGCTAGATTACCTCTAAGGTCCCTTTCAGTTCTAAATAGATACTATCTAATACCTTAAAAGAAGGGAGTTGGACCAGGTGATGATCACTAATAAGGTCCATTTCAGCACTAACACTAAATGAGCTCTATTGTTTATCAGTTAGCTTTAGTTTCAATAAGAAACTACTTTCTTGTTTTTCTTCCATCAATAATGTTACCAATGCCTGCTTCATTCCATCATTTCCCAATTAGTTATCACAAAGATACAAAATACTTGAAATACTTTCACACTCCTTTGGACATAGAATTTTGAAGATACAGCCACCCAGTCATACTTTAGAGTCCTTTTCGTTATGTCCTGGATTGGTCACAGCTATTCAAAGGCAGAACATATATACTCTGGAAAGTGTAAACCAAATTACAGTCTAGCTGAAGGTAGAGAGGACTGTAACTCAAAGTTTGGCCAACTGGTTAATGAGTTTTATAACAACTAATGAAACCATCTACTAGTTTACTATCTTGGGGCTCTTGATAAAAGGAGTATTCACATTTTTAAAAATCACACATCACTTAGTTTTGAAATATACACAAAATGCAGATTTCTTTTAAAGTTATTTAAAGCCTCTGGTCTTAAAAATTTGTAATAGTATATTTTTAAGAACATTAAATCACTCTCCCTATTGTTCCCACTTTTTCCATTCCTCTTCCCACTTCAAAAGTTTGTGGTAATGTATACCCAGTTTCAAAAGAACAATTGTATTCTGAACTACGCACTAGGACTCATCCTCACAGGTGAGACACCCAACGGCATTTTTGTTGGCTTTACCAAAATAAGATTCCAGGCCACAAGATGTGAAAATGATGAAGTACAACGTGATGGTTTTCTTTACTGTGGCGTTGACTCCTCAAGTCTCAAGATGGGCCTCAATTTCCATTCCATATGATAATGAGATTACCAGAAATTAATCCTCTTCTCAGGACCATCATTTGTCTCTACCTTATGTGACCTTTCATTTCACTAACACCATTGTTTATTTTGTGTCCTGGAGGCTTTTAATGGTAAGCCGCAA
This sequence comes from Petaurus breviceps papuanus, assembly GCF_028583685.1. Lineage (NCBI taxonomy): Eukaryota > Metazoa > Chordata > Mammalia > Diprotodontia > Petauridae > Petaurus > Petaurus breviceps. The sequence continues at coordinate 5,882,842 of NW_027185653.1, forward strand.
AATGAAATCTCTCTTTCAAATCAATGCTGAAATTCCCCTGGACTCAACTAACAAGTCTACCTGGCATGGTAGAATGGTTGATGAAGAAGATAAAAAAATGTTAACAAATGCTCCCCCTGTTTTATGCAGGCATTGATGCAGCTGGTATCCTCAAACTTCTTTATCTGAAGTCACGTCAGAGATGCCCTCTATTTTTCAAGTATCCACTTAATGACTTGAAAAATCACGCTCTATGATCCAACTCAAGTCTTACCTTATAGAAGTCATCCTGACTGTCACATCTGATGATGTTACTGTGTGTATGAACATTTGGATTAGTTTTTAATATTGGTGTTATTTCAAATTTATACAATTTTAAAATATTTTAGGCGGATAGAGATACAGGGTCTGAATGAGGAAGAATTGGGTTGAAGTTCTGTCTCTGACACACTGTCTGTATCATCCAAAGCAAATCATCTTTCTAATTTGTTTAAGCCCCAAGCAAATTTCTAAAATGATAAATTGCAGAACACTTACTAACCTGTATTGGTAGAGTGAATCACAGTCCCTCCTCTCTAGGAACTTACATAATGAGGGCAATAACACATGTGGAAGGTTTCTGCAGCGGGTTAGAAGGAAAAAGCACGTCATAGTCTTGAGAGTAGGGCACCAAAGTAAGTAACAGAACTTAAACTTTAATAGTGGGGCAGCTACCTGGCACAGTGGGGAGAGGGCTGGCCCGGCAAGTCAGGAAGATTCCTTTGTTCAACTGTTAATTTGTTACAAAGGAGAGCTTTTATTTGGGTAGGAGTAACTTGAGAAGAGAAAATGGGTTAATGACAGTGATGAAAAAGAAAGGAAGGAGTGAATGAAGGAAGGAAGAAGTGTAAAAGAACTCTTTTTTAAATAAACAGAAAAGATTCACAATAGGATTCAGATAAGTGTAATGCCGGTACTACCATATTAAATTTTAAATGAATTTTTAAAAACCTGTTGTTGATAGTCACAATTTCACAAACCTCCTCTTTTTCTTGTGTCTTTCATTTGTAAATGAAAATGTTTGTGTTGGTTGACAATTTTGTAGTTCATAGCTTTAAAATTAAGTCTAAGTACAGAAGATTGTAAGCCAGGAAGGTCTCTCCAAAGGTGAAAACTAAAATTAAAATAAACGGTTTAAAACAGACAGAAGCTCCGTGTGTTCTCCATATTTTCTGCTTAATAGATCAATGATAGCAATAAAACATGTGTGCTACAAAAATATGCATAGAGAATTCTGCTAGGCTCCCAGGGAATGTTGATGAGGTAACTAAGCAACATTGGCAAAGAGAATTATTGTTTTCTTTTTCCCATTGATACCTGGTGTTGCAATAGTCCAAAAACCAATGCTACCTATCCAAAAGGAAAAAAAAGGAGGAAAACAAGATCTGCAAAATTTAATAATAGCTACCATTTGTGTAGCATTTTAAGGTTTGCAAAGTGCATCTCAAACACTATCTCATTTAATCCTTATAATAACCCTCAGACTTAGGTGTTATTATAATCTCCATTTTACAAAAGATTAACCCGAGGCAGGCAAATGTTAAATAATTTGCCTAAAGTCACATAGTTAAGTACCTGAGGATGGATTTGAATTCATATCTTCCCAATTCCAAATTCTCTGCTTCATACCTACTTTACAAATATTTGTAAAACTTTACAAACTTTGAAGTCACAATATAAATGCTAGCTATCTTTATTGTTATGAATCAACAATTGGCTTCATAGAAAACTAGGGCCAAAGAGATAACTTCTGAAGTCCAGCCCAAGTTATATGGCCACCAGAAGAGAACTGACTAATTGCCGCCCTTACTGACATTACCTCATTTCAAACAAGTGTTGGGATCAAGTGGGGAAAAGATAAAAACAGATTAGAGAACACTTACCCCATATTGTTCTTCAACAGGACAGTCTTCTTGTTATAGTTTACTTCTCCAGATCTTAAGCAACTGAAAACTTAACTATCCAGTTAACTTACTCAAATGTGTTTTCCAGGCTCTCTGGAGCACTTCACAATGTTGAGTAGCTTTTCCTCCTGAACATTCTCCCTAGGCTTTTGTGATGGCACTCTCTCTTCTTGTCAGATCTACTTGTCAGATCACATCTCGGTCTCTCTTGCTGGATCATAACCCACGTCATGCTCTTTAACTGTGAGTTCAGGTTCTCTCCTGGGCCCTCTTTTCTTCCTCCAATTTCTCTCTAGTTGACCTCATGAGCTCCAGTGGGTTTGATTAGTTATTATCTATGTAGATGAATCCTAAATCTATATTATCTAAGCTTTTGTAATTACCTCTGACCTGGAATGGCCTCCTAATTCATTTCACTGATTAAATCTCCCCCCTAACTTTCATATGATCAAAGCATTGGTCTAACTAATAAGTTCCAATGGCTCTCAATTGCGTCTAGGACAAAATACAAACTCCTCTGTTTAGCATTTAAAGCTCTTTCTAACCTAGCGCCAAGCTATCTTCCCATCTTCTATTATTCCCCTTCATACACTCTATGGTCTAGCCCAAGTTGGCCAGTTTGCTATTCCTTACAAATGGGTCACTTTGCCTTTGCTGAAGTAGCCACATTTTAATCTGGAGTGTATTTATTCTCACCTCCATCTCTTCAAATACAGAGTTTGCTCATGGTTCAGATCAAATGCTGCCTACCATGAAATATTCTCCATAATGCCAGCTCAGAGACAGAGAGCTGGACCTAGAGGGAAGAAGACCTGAGTTTAAAGCCAGTCTCAGACATTTATCAGTTATGTGACCCTGAGCAAGTGTATTCACCTCTGTTTCATCATCTGTAAAATGTAAATAATAATAGCACCTACATCCCAGGGTTTAACATTTGTAAATTACTTTGTAAAACTTAAAGTGTTATATAAATACTAGCTGTTATAATTATTACTTCATAAATATGAGAGAGACGGCTAGAGAGCTATCTCATTCCCCAGGATATAACATACACCATCAGAAGGAAGGAAATATTTCATTTTTGTCTCTACATTTCTACTGCCTAGTATTGATCCTGGTTAGCAGTTCCTAAATTCTTGTTGATTGATATGCACAAATTGAATGAGTGATGGATGAATTTAGGAAGAATAAGCACAATATTTAATTAACTAGGGATGTTTGTTTATTGACCTGAAATTCAGTGTTCTGGTAATAAGTTCTCAGACATGTTAAATAAAAGAAATCACAAGAAGTGCAGGTATAGAACAGCCAAATAATGATAATTGTGTAAAGTGATAATTATGTAGATCTCTTACATTTCTTACTCTAGGCACTGGGTTTATCCTCATATGGTGCTCTAAGAGGACCAGCCCTGGAGTCAGGAGGACCTGAGTTCAAATCCAGTCTCATACATTTATTTATGTCCACATAAAAAATACTGTGCTGTATGTCTGAAGAGGGTTGAATAAGTAATAAAGCAATAATTCCATAGTCCCTTTGGTATTCCCTCACAATAACCAACTGATAACATGCAGTTCCCTGCCCCCTCCCACCAGGAACCTGCCACTTCTGTTTCCTTTCAAAAGCTTCTATATTAAAAAAAAAAAGTTTTTTTTTTTTCCCAAGGGATAAATACACAGAGCTAGAACTTAGAGTCCAACTCCTTCATCTTTAAAGATGGGGAAATTGAGGCCCAAAGAAGAAAAAAAAAATCTTGACAGATAATGAAGGTAATAAATAGCATTGATTCAAAAACAAATATCTGTTAAGCACCTACTATGTGTCAGGGATTGTAAGAAGTCATTCTAGCACCTAAAGGTAATGGGGTTTGATCTAGAATGGTGGTCACATATGTGGAGAGAAGTGAAAAAATACAAGTGTTTGGAGGTACGGTAGATAAGACTCAACAAGTGACAGGATATAGAGAATAAAGAAGAATGAAGAGTTAAGTAGAATCTGCAACTGCAAACTAAGACTTGAATCTAGGGCTTCGGACTCCCAATGCAGCACTCAGTCCACTAGGTCACATTTCCTAGGGTTAGGCTAGCCCAAGCACATTTAGGCCAAGTTCTATTGACAATAATCTCTTCCATTAATTCATTCCAAGACCATTTATTGAGCACCTATTTTGTACCCAGGAAAATAAATACTAACTAAGGTGGTTATAAAGATAATGAAATCAAATCTGTGACCTAATATTCCAATGGGGGTGTACAGACATGCACAATTGTGTAATATGTAATATATACTCATTCATATGCATATATATAATTTTAAAATCACAATATTCCTTAATTTTTCATTAGATACTGGGGATCCTAAAAGTGAATACTCTGTCCCGTGGCAGAGATTGAAGCCTATTTATGCTTTATCCTGTGAAACTCTTCCCCAACATTCCAAGAAGATTTATTTTCCTTCTTTCTCCTTTAACATAATGTGAGTATATAGGGGCAGCTAGGTGGTGCAGTGAGTAGAGGACCAGCCCCGGAGTCAGGAGGACCTGAGTTCAAATCCAGCCTCATACAATTAACACTTACTAGCCATGTGACCTTGGGCAAGTCACTTAACCCCAACTGCCCTGCCCCCTTCAAAGAACAAAAACAAAAAAAAATATTGTGGGTATCAGTGAAGCACTGCAGCTGTCCATTTGTTATTTGTCATTATTTATTATTGATATATAGATATATTTTACTATATTATTTTATTATTACATTATTATATTGTTTTATTATGTTATTATATGACATTATTGATATATATATATTAACATATGATCTCTTTTTTGAACCTTTTTTATGTCTTGGAGGACTCAACAAGCATGACAGAGTGCAGGCCTGCACAGCCTACAGCCCACAAGACACTTATGGCCTGCCAAAGGATTTTGGGCAATCCGTGAAAAATGTAGGTTCTAAAAGAAAATAAATATGTAATGAGAGCTTTGTCCTTACCCCACTTAACACGCCTTTCCCTTGTCACTATTTTCTCTGTCATGTAACTTGGCAGGTGGGTTGCCACTGAGCACTCTCTCCTGTTTGTTACGTGATTCATCAGCAACCAACCTTCTTCAGTCTATTTAGTCTGAGAGAAGTGAGAATTTTATCTTTTCACTGTGCTTTCAGTCATTTATGGTGTTGAATTCCGGGACAAAATGAGTGTAGCCATGTGCCAATGCAACTGCCACCCACTATGCAATGAGCAGCAACGACACAAGGATGTCTTTCCTTCCCTTGCTGTGCCATGTCAAGTTACGTGAGTGTCTGCACTGTCTCCAAGGTCAGACACTCAGTTCAGTACTTCTTTGTATGTAAGCAGTTGCTGTGGAGATCTGGGGGTTCTAACATGAAAGTTTTTGGAGTGGCTTCGTAAAATGGATGATAAAAAAAAGGGAAGATCAAATCAACACATAGAGTGCTTAATCCAGAGTGGACAAATAGATGCTCGTTTACTTACATGAGAGACAAAACATTGTGTCTTGTTTGCTGAGAAGTAATAGCCATTCTGAAGGATTACAATCTTGGTCGCACTTTCAAATCAAAACATCCTGACTTAAAAAACAAATCGGGCACTAATGACATCAAAATTGGACACCAAATTAAAGTGTCCAAATTGCTGAAAAAAATCTCAGTGGGGAAAAATGTTTTTTCAAGAAAGTAAACTCAGAAAATGAGGCGACTACTAAGGTTAGCTGTCAGATTTTGAAAGAAAAGTTATTTCAATCATGATTCTAGAGTACTCTAAACTGACTGCTGATGAGAAGTGTAATATATCCCATTAACTAAATATAAGCAGTAAGAAAACATGAAAAATCCATTAAAATTTGTACCAAATTTTAAAGTAATTTAAAAGTATTTTTTCAACATTAATGTGATTTCATGATAAATAAAAATCTTAAGTAACAAGTATAATTAATTGATATTAATTGAAATTTCCCTTTTTACAAATATGGTTTATTTGCAAAATAGTTTAATCATTAACTAATTATACCTTTACTTGGAAAGTGAGTTGCTAAAAACCTATCTGCAGCCTGAAGAAGTTTAAGCCTATTTTAATTTTAACCCCTACCTACTGGCAAGTTGTGCAGATCTGACATAGTAGTCTGAGTACTTAATGTCTAGAATCTGAATACTGAATACCTAGAATGCTGAAACCAAGAATGCTTTCAACTTCTACCCCTAACATTTAGTAGCTATGGAACCCTGGGCAAGTAACTTAGCTTCTCAGTGCTCTAGCCTAGACTTGATAAACATAAGGGCATAAGATTAAAATGCAATTGGACAATGTTTAACAAAATAAATAAAAATATTATACAACATAATGTTAATTTGTGATTTTCTAAGTCAATTTGCGGCCCCCAGGGATCTGTTTCTGTTTGAGTTTGACACCATTGCTTTAGGCAGCTCTCTAAGGGTATAAATTGCAAAGAAGGTACCAATTTAGTTTGGTAAAAAGTTTCTTCACCAAGAGTTTCATATATCAATGAAATCACAAGTCTAGTGCCTACTGCAATCTTTTCTGAAAGATGTCTTTGATGATAATTCCTCTATGTAAATCATCATTAGTGACATATACAGCAATATAAAAAACAATATAGCAACACCAGAGAAATTCTAGGCCGTTAAAAACTGACTTTTGTGTCACCAAAAAGCTAGGGATTGTTGAAAGCACTGATCAAATGTCTAAATGCAATCCATCACATTTTCCTCCTATTGAATTGTGGGATTAACTCACTTTTTATATGCAGTGATTATCTAAGATATATTTACTAAAGGAATAACTTAGTGGGCTGTCCATTTAATTGTTTATCATAGTCCGCAGATAAGCCCTAACAGGTATTCTTCATCTATTATTATATCAAGCTGATTTCTTTTATATGAATGTGGATTTCACTGAGAAGAAATTAAATTTGGGGCTTAATGCAATAACACAATATCATCTATGTGGAATCTGTCTTCTATTTCTTTTGCAGTTCATTGTTCAGCTGTTTCAGTTCTGTCCAACTCTGCATGTCCCCATTTGGGTTTTTTGGGCAGGTTACTAATTACCAATTCTTCTTAGATATTCTCATATGATCATTCTCTCTGTCTCTGCTTCTGTTTATCTCCCACCTCAGCTCCATCTCCCTGCTGTTCCAGCTTTGAGAGCCAGCAGAGGAGATTAGTAAAATCAGGGAGGAGGAATAAGGAAATAATTTTCAATTACTCTCTCAGAATAGAAATTTTATCTTTTTTTCATACTTAGTTCCTGTATTATATATTTTTGCGTGTAATAGTTATTATATGATTAGTGATCATATGGATATGTTAAGATAATAAAGATTCTTTGATAGTGGTGATCAAAGAAATAATTTTATTTAGGAATTCTCTAATTAGCATTATAAAATCATTTTAGAAGCACAAAGCAGACATATGCTCATCAGAGGTCTTTGCTTGACATGGAGAATATCTTATGAGTAGAAATAGAAGCTAAGTAGCATAGTGGATAGAGCACTGGGCCTGGAGTCAAGATGACTTGAGTTCAAATTTGACCTCAGACACTTAACTAACTGTGAGACCCTGGACAAGTCACATAGCTGTTTGCCTCACTTTCCTCATCTGTAAAAAAAAAAAAAAGAGCTAGAAAAGGAAATGGCAAACCACTCCAATATCTCTGCCAAGAAAACTCCAAATTTGGCCCTTTTTTTCTAATCTTAATATCCCACTATTTCCTCAGTCCCCCCACATTTTCATTTCCCATCTTCATGACTTTTCTCATGAATTGCCTTAAAAAGCCATCCTACCATCCTTATTTATAGAAATCTATTCATTTGGAGGTGGAGCAAAGATGGTGGAACAGAAGCAGTAACTTTTCTAAGCTCCTCTGTGAATTCTGTCACTAAAATGAATTAAAAAGTGAATCTGAACGGATTTTGGAGTGTCAGAATCCACTGGGAGACAGAGAATGGCAGAATCCAGCCCAGAAAAGTGCCCACGTGGGTCCAGGAAGGGGGAGCATAGAGAATGTGGGGGCTGCAGCAGCTCAGACTAGAGAGAAGACTACAGCAGAGAGAGAAGGAGCCCCAGCCAGCATACTCACCTACCCCAAGGGTGATTCGCAGCCCTCTCACCAGCATCCCACCATGGGGTGGAAGGATTCATTAAAGCCAGGTAAGAGAGGGTTTGGGGCCCCCAGCAGAGACAGCAGCTTCTCCTGGGCTATCAGCCCCCAGCCTGGAAGTTTGGAAATCACCCGCCTGATTTTCCAGGGGCCAAGATGACAAAGTAAACTCTGGCTGCTCGGATCCCCCCTCCCTGACCTAGAAAACCCAGAGATAAGTGTCCCACCCAGAGTGAAATCCTGAGATAGTGGAAATGGCCTCGGGCTTGGGAGTCATTGAGAAGGGGTGCAACTGAGGCAGCAAGGAGTCTGAAGAGAAGAGGGGGAGGGGTCCCAACAACCCCTACCTCATCTGACCAGCAAAAGCCTGCCTGAGCTGTAGCCCAGGGGCATAGAGGCAGAAATCTGAAGTGGCCAGACCACCCCTCCCCCACAGATTACTCTGTGAGGTTCAGCCTAACTCAAGGGAAACACTGAGAGTCCTGGCCTTGGCCTCAATCTAGACAACCAAAGGCTACAGCACACAAAGTCAACGACCAGGCACCGAGCTCCCAGCCTGAGAAATTAGAAAATAGGAAGCTACAATGGGAAGGAAGGAAGCTGAGAAGAAGGGGAAGACAATTAAATCGATTAGAGCTTATTATAGTGAGCAAGAACAACCAAATACAGAGGACAACATGGACTCTCTACTCACACCTGAGACCACAGAAGGAAATATGAACTGGTCTCAAGCCCAAAAAGCAGTCTTGGAGGAGCTCAAGAAAGATTTTAAAGGCCAAATTAGGGAGGCAGAAGACAAATTTAAATCTACAGTGACCAAATTGGAAAAAAGTCTCACTGAAGAAAACAAATTCTTAAAAAGTAAAATTAGTGAAGTAATTGGAGAAAATACCTCCCTAAAAAAGGACCTTCAAAAACTAACCAAAGAGAATAATTCACTAAAAATTATAATCATCAAATTGAAGCTCAGGTCTCTATGATGCAACAAGAGTCAATCAAATAAAACATGAAGATTGAAAACTTGGAAGAAAGTGTAAAATATCTCACTGGAAAAACAACTGACCTAGAGAACAGACCCAGGAGAGATAACTTAAGAATTACTGGTCTACCAGAAAGCCATGATTTTGAAAAAAGCAGCCTGGACAACATCCTCCAAGAGATTGTCAAAGAAAACTGTCCTGAAGTCCTGGAATCAGAAGATAATATTTATCAAAAGAATTCACTGGACTCCCCCTGAAAGAGATCCCAAATTGAAAACTCCAAGAAATATAGTAGCCAAATTTCAGAATTACAAGATTAAGGAGAAAATACTGCAAGCAACCAAAAAGAAACAATTCAAATATTGTGGAACTACAGTCAGGACCACACAGGACCTAGCAGCTTCTACATTAAAAGATCGGAGGGATTGGAATTTGATATTTTGTAGGGCAAAAGAGCTAGGACTGCAACCAAGGATTAACTACCCAGCAAAACTGAGCATAATCTTTCAGCCAAGGAGATGGTCATTTAATGAAATAAGTGATTTCCAGACTTTCCTGATGAAAAAGTCAGAGCTCAATGGAAAATTTGATCTCCAATTACAAGACTCAAGAAAGACATAAAAGGTAAACAAGGAAAACACACACTCACACACACATGCACATAACTTGGGATGCAATAAGAGCAAAATATTCACATCCCTTACATGAGAAGCTGATTACTGTCAATATCAAAATTTATGTGATTATCATGACCTTTAAAAGGGTTATACATAGATAGAGGGTGTGGGTATAAACGAACTAATCTGATGACAAAAAAACAACTTTATTAAGGAGGTCAAAGGGACTGCAATGGGACAAAAGGAAAGGATGAGACAGAAAAGGTAAATTATGCCATACAAAGAGGCATAAAAACACACTATAGGAGAGGGGAAGGAAAGAGGGAGAGGAACATCATTTGAACATTATTATCACTGGTAGGGATCAATATAATCAATTAAGTTTAAGATTCTACCGTGAAAAGACCTGAAAAGTAACTAAATAGAGGGAAAGGAGGGAGGGAGAGGAGCACTGTATAAAATTTACTCTCATTGGTTTGTGGTTAAAGGGGCAATAACATACTCTGATAAGTAGAAAAATGCATTGTACCCTATAGGCAGTAGGAGGGTAAGCAGGGGACAAAAAGAGAGGGGTTAAGAGGGGAGGGAAATAGTAGTAAGGGGAAAGGGAAGGCAAAGAAGGGGGGGTCACCAGGAGGGAACACTGAGAGTGGGGATGGTCAAAAAGAAAACCCTTAAGGAGGGGAAGGGAGAAGGAAGAAACAAAAACATAAGCAGGGGAGTGAATAGGATGGAGGGGAAGAGACAGTCATCATTACTGTGAATGTGAATGGGAGGAACTCTCCCATAAAACCAAGGCAGCTAGAAGAATGAATTAAAAACCATAATCCTACAATATGCTGTCTACAAGAAACACATTTGAAACAAAGGGATACCCACAGGGTAAAGGTAAAAGGCTGGAGTAGAATATATTATGCCTCAGCTAAAGTAGCAAAAGCAGGGTACCGAAATCCTTATCTCAGATAAAGCAAAAGTAAAAATAGATCTTATTAAAAGAGATAAGGAAGGAAACTATATCCTACTAAAAGGCACGATTTAGAATGAAGCAATATCATTACTTAACAAATATGCACCAAGTGGTATAGTGTACAAATTCCTAGAGGAGAAGTTAAGGGAATTTGAGGAATAAATAGCAAAACTATACTAGTTGGGGACCTTATTGTCCCCTTCTCTGAACTTGATAAATCTAACCTCAAATTAAACAAGAAAGAAGTTAAGGAGGCAAATAGAATTTTAGAGAGGCTAGATATGATAGATCTCTGGAGAAAACTGAATAGGGATAAAGACAAATATACTTTATTCTCAGCGTTTCATGGCACACTCAAAAATCAACCATGTTCTAAGACATAAAAACCTCACAATTCTGTGCAGAAACACAAAAATATTAAATGCTTCTTTCTCAGATCATTAGGCAATAAAAATTATATGCAATAAAGGCCCATGGAAAGATAGATTAAAAACTAGTTGGAAATGAAACAATTTAATCCTAAAGAATGAGTGGAGAGAAATTATAGAAACAATCAGTAATTTCATTCAAGAGAATGATAATAATGGGACAACATACCAAAATTTGTGGGATGCAGCAAAGGCAATTCTTATGGGAAGTTTTATATCCCTGAATGCACAAATGATTAAATTAGAGAAAAGAGAGGTCAATGAATCAGGCATACAATTGAAAAACCCAGGAAAAGAACAAAATGAAAATCAACAATTAAATACTAAATTGGAAATATTGGAAACCAAAGGAGATATTAATAAAATTGAAATTAAGAGAATTATTGAATTAATAAATAAAACTAAGAGCTGGTTTTATGAGAAAACCAGTAAAATTAATAGACCCTTAGTCAATATGATAAAAAAAAAGAAGAAAACCAAAATTTGAGTATCAAAAATGAAAAGGGTGAATCTACCTCCAATGAAGAGGAAATCAAAACAATAATTAGGACTTTTTTTCCCAATTGTATGTACATAAATTTGACAATCATAGTGAAATGGATGAATATTTACAAAAATACAAGTTGCCCAGATTAACTGAAGAGGAAGTAAAATACTTAAAATTACCCCATCTCAGAAAAAGAAATCAAACAAGCCATCAATGAACTCCCTAGGAAAAAATCTCCGGGGCCAGATGGATTTACTAGGGAATTCTATCAAACATTTAAAGAACAATTGATTCCAATACTCTACAAACTATTTGGGAAAATTAATGAAGAAGGAGTTCTACCAAATTCTTTTTATGACACAAACATGGTACTGATACCTAAATCAGGAAGAGATAAAACAAGGAAATAAAATTATAGACCATCTCCCCTCATGATTATAGATGCAAAATTTTTAAATAAAATATTAGCTAAAAGACTACAGCAACTTATCCCAAGAATAATACACTTTGATCAGGTAGGATTTATTCCAGAAGTGCAAGGACGGTTTAACATTAGGAAAACTATCAGTATAATTGATCATATCAACAATAAAACTGGCAGAAACCACATGATTATCTCAAAAGATGCAGAAAAGGCTTTTTACAAAATACAACATCCATTCCTATTAAAAGCACTAGAAAGTATAGGAATAAATGGAGCCTTCCTTAAAATAATAGGTAGCATCTATTTAAAACCATCAGCAAGTATTATATGTATATATATATATATATATATATATATATATATCACTCTTTGCAGATGATGTGATGATATACTTAGAGAATCCTAGAGAATCAAGTAAAAAACTACTTGAGACAATAAATAAATTTGGCAAAGTGGCAGGACATAAAACAAACCCACTTAAATCCTCAGTATTCCTGTATATTTCTAATGAAATTCAACAGCAAGAGATAGAAAGAGAAATCCCATTTAAAGTTACTATAGACATTATAATATATTTGGGAATCTACCTGCCAAAATAAACCGAGGAGCTATATGAACCCAACTACAAAACACTTGTCCCACAAACAAAGTCAGATCTAACTAATTAGAAAAATATATCAATTGCTTGTGGCTGAATCGAGCTAATATAATAAAAATGACAATCTTACCTAAATTAAATTATATATTTAGTTCCAAAACACTCAATTTACCAAAAAATTACTTTATAGAGCTAGAAAAAAATAGTAACAATATTGATTTGGAAGAACAAAACTTCCAGAATATCAAGGGAATTAATGAAAAGAAATGTTAGGGAAGGTGGCTTAGCTATACCTGATTTTAAACTGTATTATAAAGCAGCAGTCATAAAAACTACTTGGTACTGGCTGAGGAATAGAGTAGTGGATCAATGGAATAGATTAGGCACCCGAGACTCAGCAGTCAACAACTATAGTAATCTATTGTTTGATAAACCCAAAGACCCCAGTTTTGGGGATAAGAACTCACTATTTGACAAAACTGCTGGGAAAACTGGAATATAGTATGGCAGAAACTTCGCATAGAGCATTATCTAACACCATATACCAAAATCAGGTCTAAATGGGTACATGATCTAGGTATAAAGATTGATACTGTAAGCAATCTTGGAAAGCAAGGAATACTTTACCTGTCAGATTTGTGGAGAGGGAAAGACTTGATGTCCAAAAAAGAATTAGAGAGCATTATAAAATGCAAAATGGATAATTTTGATTACATTAAATTGAAAAGCTTCTGTACAAACAAAGTCAATGTAACCAAGATTAAGAGGGAGGTGGGAAATTGGGAAAGAATTTTTACAACCTATGTCTCTAATAAAGGACTCATTTCTAAAATATACAGAGAAGTGAGCCAAATTTCTAAGAATACAAGTCATTCCCTAGTTGATAAATGGTCAAAGAATATGAACAGGCAGTTTTCAGAGAAAGAAATTAAAGGTATCTATAAGCATATAAAGAAATGCTCTAAATCACTATTGATTAGAGAAATGCAAATCAAAACAACTCTGAGGTACCACATCTCACCAGTCAGATTGGCTAAGATGACAAAACAGGAAAATGAAAAATGCTGGAGAGGATGTGGGCAAATTGGAACACTAATGTGTTGCTGGTAGAGTTGTGAACTGATGCAACCTTTCTGGAGAGCAATCTGGAGTTATGCCCAAAGGGCTATAAATAATTTCATACCCTTTGACCCAGCAATACCACGTCTAGGGTTATATCCCAAAGAGATCTTAGAAGTGGGAAAAATATGTACAAAAATATTTATAGCAGCTCTTTTTGTGGTGGCAAAGAACTGGAAATTAAGGGGGTGCCCATTATTGGCTGAACAAGTTGTGTGGAATACTATTGTGCTATAAGAAACAAGGAGCAGATGGACTTCATATTTACCTGGATAGGCTTATACAAAATCTTGCCGAGTGAGAAGAGTAGAACCAGGAGAAATTTGTACACAATTACAGACAATGCATGTGTGATGACCAACTTTGATTGACTGGACTCTTATCAGCAATGCAGTGATATAAGTCAATCCCAAAAGACTCATGATGTAGAGAGATGTCTACATCCAGAGAAAGAACTAGAAAGAACTGAGTTTGAATCCAGACTGAAGCAAACTACCTGATCTTTTTCTTTTTCTTGCTGGGTTTTATTTCCTCTTTACCATTTTTCCTTCCATCTGATACAATCCATCTTTATAACCTGACTAATGTCTAATGTGAAAGTATTTGCAGATCCTATACTTGATTGTATGCCACCATGGGGCTGGGGAGGGGAGAGAGGGGTACAAAATTTGAAACTCAAGGAATTGTGGAAGTGAATCTTGCAAACTAAAAGTAAACAAACAAATTAATAATTAAAAAAAAAGAAATGCTACTCATTCTTCAAAGTCTGGTACAAATACCATCATCTCCATATTGCATTAATTCCTTTATAAGAACATGACCTCTCTGCTTTACATTCCAGTGTCATTCAGTTGTACTACTAACATGGAACTTAATATATGTCTTTCTTACTAAACTTATAAGCTCCAAGAGAGCAGGAAGATATGAGTTCAAATATGGCCTGAGACACTTACTAGCTATGTGACCCTGAGCAAGTCACTTAACCCTGTTTGCCTCAGTTCCTCATCTATAAAATAAACTGGAGAAGGAAATGGCAAAAAAAATCCAGTATCTCTAAAAAGGAAACATGACTGAAAATGACTAAACAACAATAAAACTGGCTTAACCACCTCTGTACTTGGGATTGTGCTTTCCTATTGACTGAGATGGAAACTGATGGATATGGCAATAGGAATTCAAAAGGAGGAAGAGAATTTTAAGCATCAAGAATGGCTTAGTAGAGTGAAATTGAGGGGTCAGAGAGCAAAATGAGACAACTTAACTAGATAGTCTCTAAACTATCATCCAATTTAAATCTTGTTCTCTTTATCAATGAGTAACCAAATGGTTAGTTTGATGCCTGTACTTATTTATCACTTTTAGATAAATCTGGAACTTCGCAGATACTGACCTGCATAATAAGTGTTTTAATGGGTCCAATCTTCTTTAAGAAATTCTCAAAGAAAAATTCTTGTTATCAAAGTTTACTCCCTCTCTGAGATCGCTTGGAAGATGTACTGTGGTATAATAGAAAGTGTATTAGATTTGAAGTTAGGGGACCTAAAGACAGGGTGTCCCTAAAGTCTGGACACATGGGAAATCTCATTAACTATGCATATTTTCAAGAAATGCAATGGATGAAATTTTCAACAACATTTTATTTAATCAGCATAAATTTTAGCCATGACAATTTCATATGGAATAAAAACTTTCATTAGCTATTGGGGACTATTTTCCATATCAATTAGATTAATTTAATTTAATTAATTAATGAGATTTCCTATGTGTCTCCTATGTCTTCCTATGAAATCTCATTTGTGCTAATTAAATATAAATCTCAAGTATGCCATTTCCTAACTATATCATTTTATGTAAGTCCCATCACCATTCTGGGATTCTGCAAAATGAGCAGGTTGGACTGAGATCTCTTTCTATTCTAAAATCTTAAGTAAACAATAGTTATTTTAAAACCAAATGAGGTTATCCAGAGTTCAGCTCTCCTCCGAACTATTACTGTCCTTTCAAATATGGCTTTGTGATTGCTAAGCAATATTCTGTTCCTGTATCAATACAGGATTCTTGGTTGTCGTTTCTTTAATTTTTTTCCCTTTATTTTGGCTCTCCACTGTAATGAATACTCTGCTGTCAAAAGAAACAAAACAAACTGCATCCTGGAAGCTACAGCAAATGCTCTCTGCTGTTTAGCCCTGGTGACTTGGAACTTCCTTCCACAACTAACAAGCCATGACTCCCACAAGGCCATGTGTGTGGCTTGAGAATTTGCTCCCATTACAACCCTTACACTTGGTCGCTACGTTCCTTCTGGTTTGGATGCCTTTACTGTTTTATGACAAGGGCTGGGAAAGATTGTGGCTTTCTAAGGTTCTGCCAAAACACCCTTCTGAGTGAAGGGATCTACATGTTAACAACTTAATTCTGATAAATACTGCATATGTATATTCCAGTAACCAAAATTTATTGCTTTGGCCTTGTTAAAAATAGAAGATTTCAAAAATATTCTCATAATTTCAAAGCTAAAATTCATGGAAATAGTTACTCTATCCTTAAGATTAGGATTAGTTTCAATCTCTATACTAGTATTCCAAGCACCTAACACAGTGTCTGGCAAATAGCAGTGCTTGATAAATGATTGCTGGTAAACTTAATGGACCTGTGATATCACTGGTATATGGAATTCCCTCTGCCCATGCAGGCAAACACCTTCTCTGAAACTTAGAGTCTTAGAGAGATTTCCTGGAGCAGAGATAATAAATCATGTACCCAAGGGTCACACAGCCAATATCAACCAGATACTAGATATGAACACAGGTCTTTGGAAGCAGTTATCTAGCCACTAAAAGAGTAATAGATGTAGGGTTGTTTTCCCTCAAATTTTATTCTTTAGGGAGTTATTTTTTTTTTCCATGCCACTCTCATTACAGCAAGTCCTTCTTTCTCCATACTCTGACTTCTGTAAAACAATCAAGGCCTTGGAAATTTTCCCAACCTTCTGAAGAACTTAGGAATATTGGCACAAAGGAGTGTGCAAATAACTTTCAATGCCTCTATATTTATTTCTCTAACACACAAATAGAACATCCACTGTGAAAATCCTTAACAATTTTAGCACTTTCCAAAGTTTTTCATAGGCATGCTAGACTTTAATATTATAAGAAGTAGATATAGCATAGGTTATATGGACCTAGTATTGAGTTCCACATACATCTGAGGACATCCCTACCTATGTTCAGAGACTCTTCATCAGGGGAAACCTGAATGATTAATTCTTTGGTGATAATATCTCACAGAGACCGTTTACTAAAGTAAAGAACTGGGATCTATGTCAGTGAATAGAGAACCCATGAAATCATAGATTACTTGCTTGGGAGGCAGCATTGGGCAATAAGAGAAGTCCTAAATTTGGGGTAAGAGGTCTTGGATTCAAATATTGACTCTCACGATTAATCATGTAACTCCGGACAAGTCACTTAACCTCTTAGGCCTGTTTTTCTACCTGTAAAATGAAAGAATTGGGGTCTCTTCTAACTCCAAATCAAATGCTATGTGTGTGTATGTGTTATGCATATATGTGTGTATATATACATATATGCATGTGTAGGTATCACCACATCCTAAGCAGCTTTAAGTGAAAATGGTATTTACTTTAGTTTTGATTGGCCACGACATTAAGATTTCTGTTTCCATTTTTCTAGGGAACTGAAAAAAGTACATGCTTTCTCCTTGTTAGGATCAATAACAATAGCTAGGACTTGCATAGTACTTTAAAGTTTGCAAGAGTTTTACAAATATTATCTCATTTGTATCTTTATAACACCTTGAGATGCTACTGAGGTGCTATTATTAGCCTCCTTTTACACATGAAGAAACTGAGGCATACAGAGGTTACAAAAGATGGCTGTTATATTGGAGATAAAGAATTGGGCATGAGAGGGAGCAGGGGGCGTTATGATACAAAAAGAAAAGAAAGAAAAATAGCACTGGGGCAGCTAGGTGGCATAGTGAATAGAGCATCGGCCCTGGAGTTGGGAGGACATGAGTTAAAAGCTGGTCTCAGACACTTGACACTTCCTGGTTGGGTGACCCTGGGCAAGTCGCTTAACCCCAACTGCCTCACCAAAAAAATAGCACCAATGAGCAATTTAAAAATGTATAAAATAGAACAGAAGGAAGTTCAGAAAGGGGACAAAGACAACCAAGATATAATTGGTACTGTTAGGATAATTTATCACTATCATCATTACTACTACTACTAGTTAATATCTAGATAGCACTTTAAGCTTTACAAAGGACTTTATATATGCTTGTTATCTCCTTTGGTCCTCACAACAGCTCAAAGAGATATATTCTGTTATTATACCTATTTTACCAATCAGGAAACTCAGTCTGGGAAAGGTCAAGTGACTTTTTTAATATCATCAAGCTAGTGTGTGTCTAAAATAGGATTTTAACTTGGGTCTCTGATTCTAAATCCAAAGCTATTTCCACTTTGCCCCCTAACCTCCTAAAGTATTTAAACATATACTTTTTAAAAGTCTCTGTACATATTAGATATTTATGAAGTATCACCGTTTATTAAAAAAAAGTTTTCATTGGTAATTTTCCATTTCCCCACGGCCTTAACTTGGTTCTCTGAAATGTTAACTCTGTCTTCTACCTTACTGTAAACCTAGTTAAACAAACCGGAATCAAGATGATAGCCAACTTAAGGCTCTGACTTTTTTAAATGACCTAGGTCAGCCCGCCCTAAATAATCACCAGGATAATGATGGCATCTGCCTACCCACATGTTAAAAATCTAGTAACATTTCCATCACGGAGACAGAGAGTTCAGCGCTCTACTATTCCCTGTTTCATAGGCCTTTGGGGCAAAAATACTCACAAAAAAAGTTATTTTTTGAATGTTCCACAATCTCTCACTTTCAGATGAAAGGGAAACTGCTAGAAAATATTCTCATCAAGCTTCATTCTAGAATTCAGAGTTTAGGCTCATTTTGTGGGAACTGAAATCTGATCTTTTTCTGAGGCAGTAATTATCAGAGTGGGTCACTGACAGCTGCCTTTCTACAGCTCTGATAAGAACTAAATATATTAGGATTTCCAGAGGATATATACACCTGCTTCCCCTACTGCGCCTTCCAGGAAGTCTGGGAGTATCTTAAAGGCTAATCAGTGATGTGTTGCTGGCCTTATCAACAATGGGAACAATTTCACAATTGCACTCTAAGGAAAAAAGTTTGGTTTTAACTGTTTCAAAAACTTCTAACACACACACATCCTAAGCCTATACACAATAGAGGGTTTCTACCTAAACGTCATGATGATTCCCCACCCTATAATTTCCACCCTCTTCAACCTTATCATTTGGCTGAAAAGACCTACCATTATGGGCTGGAAAAATACTAAATAATCCAAACATAAAGTAAATGAACCAAAGTGGTCACTAATAATTCAAAACAACATCTGCATCCATCACTTCTGCTTCTATGAGATTTCCTTAGGAAGTCGGCTGAATGCCTAGGCCTATCCAACTATTAAATAAAACTATTCTCGTTGTTTAATGATAACACATTTTAATAATAACAGCTCTACAACTTGCAAAATGCTTTCTATTAAAAAAAAATGAAGTGAAGTCGGTAACAAAAACATTATTATCACCATGCTGTTGGTGAGGAAATTAAGATTCAGAGATGTTATGTCTTACAGTCCTAACTAGGAAGTGACAGCAGGAAAGCAAAACCAGTTCTTCTAACTCAAAAATCCACTGTTCAACTTATTGACCCCATTCTATTTCTCTCTAGAGTGTATAATAATCCTTCATATTTGAACAGGATTTTATTAAAGTATATAAAGCATAATAATCCTATGAAGTAGGTATTCTTATCCCTGTTTTACAGATGAGGAAACTGAGATTCAATGAAGTTAAATGACTTTTCCAAGAAGATGTGTGTGTG
>NW_027185653.1:5902476-5927646 GCF_028583685.1 Petaurus breviceps papuanus
AGTCCATCCCACAAGTGGGATTCACAAGCTCTGGGTTTTAACACAATCAATCCAAAAGCCAAGCCAATACAGGGGGATCTTTAAATTCCATTACTATTACAAAAGGGGAGAGGGAAAAGACAGAAGGAGAAAGGGCTCAGCCAAAGGGCAAGCTCTATCTCTGAGTTGCCCTGTGGGAGGATTAGTTCTATTCCTTTCCCTGGAAAACAGAGGAGGTATGTGGGGTTGCCTTCAAGTATCTGAAGGAAGGACTGTCACATGGAACAGGATTTGGCCATTGGCCTCCAAAGGCAAAATTAAAACTGGTGAATGGAAGTGGTGAAGAGGAAGATTTAGATTTAAAATAAGGAGAAACTTGTCAAGAATTAGAGCAGTTCACAGTGAAACTGGCTGATATAAAGGGCAGTGTATTCCTTTTTATCTCTTCAAACAAAGACCAAATGTTCATTTGCTGGGATAGGGGTATCATATCCAGTAAAAACTGGACTACATTTACCCAAAGTCTTCTTGAAACCCTAAGATTCTATGATTAATTAATCATTTGAGTGAAAGATTATTAAATTCTGCTAACTCATTTGTAAAGTACAAGAATATCAAGAAAACAAGACAAAAAAATTTTAGTCTGTACCTCACAAAGTATACAATGGAGTAGATCAACCAAAATATTTCATTTCTAAGCCAAGTATAGGTGATTTGGAGATAATTCAACATGGATGATTCCAGGGGACTACTTACTGAATGTAAATCTAAAGTCATATTTTTTCTTATGATTTCAATGAAACAGGACCTGAGAACATTGATTCTAATTCCCGTGAGTGATGGCATCCAGCCTTCCAGAGTATCCAGTGTAGAGACTGATGGGATGAGCTGTTTCTCACAAATTACTTCATGGAAAGTGGTGCTTTGATTATTCAAATACAAACTCAATTTGTGTGTGTGTGTGTGTATGCATGCACATGTGTGTGAAATTTAATGGTACTTGGAGGATCCTGAAGTTTTTATGTCATAATCTAGAGACAAAATGATTTATTCAAGTACCTTTGATTCTTTTTCACTAGATCCATGGTGTAAATGTTGGTGTCATCATTGTCACTGTTATCATCATAGTAGTAGTAACCCTTGAACACTGACTCTTGACCATTCTCTGAAGGACTGGGGGTGGGGGTGTAGGGGAATAGGGAGAATAGGAATGGCAAGTTATGGAAGTTCCAACCAGGATGATGTACAATGTGGTCTTCATAAGCCCTGACAAAACCATTATGATAGTTGTGAAGACCTAGAACCCAGAAGGAATCCTGAAATGCTGGTGAACTAGTCTCTAGTGAAAAACCACTGATCATGTTAGTGCCCTAGTCATGGTGACACTCCCAACTGTTCCCAATAGTATTTTCGTTTGTTTGTTTTTATTCTTTTTTTTAAATTATTTTTGGAGGGCAATTGGGGTTAAGTGACTTGCCCAAGGTTACACGGCTAGTTTTTTTGTTGTGTCTGAGGCTGGATTTGAACTCAGGTCCTCCTGACTCCAGGGCCGGTGCTCTATTCACTGTGCCACCTAGCTGCCCCTTTTTGTTTGTTTTTTAAAAGTTAGGTAGCACAAGATTTTAAATCGGAATATCCATAATCATAAAACTAACACAGAAGGCAGAGAAGCAAATGGTATTCCTTTATGTTTTGTACTTAAAAAAAAAAAGATACAACTGAATAAATAAGAAACACCAATACACACTGGTTTAAAATGCTTTGGTGTTAATGTCATTTGCCACTAAAGCAGAAAAGCCATATGTTTATATAAAATGGACTGAATACAACAGTATTTTCATCATGTATCATACATAACACAGTAACATAACAAACCTGAAAATTGTTTGGGCAAAGGCTTAATTCTGGCTTTTCCCAACAATACTCTCATCTGCAAGACTGGTGGTAAGATTATTGCAGATTGATGGCAAGAATCAACTATCTCTAAACCCACATTTGATGAAAATAGTAGAAACTGAGGAGTCACTTAAACATGAAGGAGAATCTGAAGAATGTGAAGTCACTGAAAATATTCATTTATCCTTAAATCTAGAAGTTCTACTTATAATGATACAGATGAGAAAATGATGCCAAAGCTTCAAAAGACACTGAAGAAAAAATGTGCGTACTTAGAAATGGGAGATTTTTAAATCTCTTTTTGAGTTTATGGATTCGTAAACCAAATATCAGAGTAAAAATAAATCTAGAAAGGTAATATATATTAGCAGTTTGTGGAAGGAGCTAAATGAAGATCCTTCTAATGAGGAAGACAAGATTCAAGTGACTCTTTACAATCCTGCTTTCTATATGGGTCACAGAAGGAGCAAAGAAAGACAAACTCGAGACCTAGACATAGTTTTGTCGTCTTTCATCGATTTTAACAGAGAAAAAAAAGAGAATATATGTGAGGAGAGGAAGAAAGGAGTGGAAAGAATTTACTATGCTGCATAATCTGGATGTCCTAGAAAACTATACAAAGAGAAATCAGTCTGGAGGAAATGAGCATTTCATGTATATTACTCTAACCTAAACCTGAGAAAGGAAGACTGAACAAGTGCGCACACACGTGCGCACGCACACACACACACACACACACACACACACACACACACACACACACCTTTGGCATACTTTGAATTCAACAAGGAAACATAGGAGATGGGGAAAGATGTATGTGGGGTTAAAGAGGGAAGTTAGAGCCACGGAGGGGAAAAATGCACCACAAACTTCAACTACAGAGGGCTTTATAAAGGGGGTGGGGGATTAAAGGGAGAGGAAGAGGGCATAAGAACTAGTGATTTTGGTTTGTGTTGGTTGAAGAAAAGAACAGCAGAGTAGAATTAGAGTACTGCAATTACAGATGACTAACTTGATCCCGTTCCATTTCTTTCCCCACCTTTTTTTTTTTCTTTATAAAGAGAAAGATGAAGAGCCAAAGAAGGGGGGGCGGGGAATTGTAAGAGGACAAAATGGAGAGGGGAGGATAATATACAAAGAGTGTGAATGGTATTAACTCATCCATAAAATGGAAAAAGGAAGAAGAATCCAATAATATGTTGTTTAAAAGAAACTGACTTGAAATATAAGAATACAAATGAAGCTAAAGTGAAGGAATAAAGCAAAAATTATTATTCCTCAGATGAATGCAAAAAAAAAAAAAAGCAGAAGTAGCAATCATGACAAGTAAAAAAGTCTGAGTTAAATAAGATAAATATGGAGACTACATTAGGAATTAATGGATAAAATAACAATACATAAAATTACACACACTGAATCATATAGCACCTGAACACTTAAAGGAAAAGTTAATAAAACTACAGGGAGCAAAACTGTAATAGTAGAGTACCTCAACGTCAGACCTAGATAAATCTAACAAAAACATAAATAAGAAAGACGTCGATGATTTGTATAGAATTTTGAAAATTAGCTATCTTAGATTTCTGACAATTACTGAATGGGAATTAGAAGGAATATCTGTATTTTCCAACTACAGTTGGCTTTTTTCCAAAAATTACCCTTTGTTGAGGTATAAAAACCTCATAAACAAATTCAAAAAAGGCAGAAATATTAAATGTATTCTTTGCTGACCAGAATGCAAATAAATATACATACATACATACATATATACATATTTATTTACTTACTGAATACATTTGCAGAATGGATTGAGCTTGGGGTGGCACAGTGAATTGAACACCTGCCCTGGAGTCAGGACTACCTGAGTTTAAATCCAGCCTTAGACACTTAACACAAAAACTAGCCATGTGACCTCAGGCAAGTCACAACCCCAATTACCCTCCAAAAAGAAAAAAAAAAAAGAATGGATTGAGATCCACTGGCTCCCTATTGCATCCGAGATCAAATACTAAATGTTTTGCTTGGCATTCAAAGCCCTTCATAACCTAATTCCTCTTACCTTTCCATTCTTCTTACACCTTATTTCTGACACATGGTCTTACATCCAAGGACTCTGACCTTCTAGCTATTTCATGAGCAAGACACTCTATCTCTCAGCTCCAGACATTTCTGGATGCCCCATGCCTGGAACACTCTCTCTCTTCCACTCCACCTTCTGACCCTCCTAGCTTCCTTTAAGTACCAATTAAATCTCATCTTTTATTGGAAACTTTCCCCAATCTCTTTTAATTCCAGTGCCTTCCTTGTGTCAATTATTTCCTATTTATCTCATATATAGCTTGATATATATATATATATAAATTTGCATGTTTTCTCCCTCATTTGACTGTAAGTTCCTTAAGGAAAGGAACTGTCTTTTGTCTCCTTTTGTATCCTCAGTGTTTAGCACAGTTCCTAGCCCATATTAAATGCTTAATAAATGTTTATTTATTGACTGAAGAAAGAAGCCAAATTTAAAATGAGACTAATTAATATAATCCTAAAGAATGAAAAGGTCAAAGGACAAATAAACATTTTCATAAAAAAATTACAACCAGACAATATATCAAACTAGTAGGGTGCAATGAAAACAATCAATAGGGGAAAAGGTTTATCTTTAAATATTTTTATCATCAAATGTGAGAAAGAACAGACCAGTGAATTACACATACAGTTAGAAAAGAAGCCATTTTATCCACGAGCAGATCACAGAACATTAAACATAAAAGCAGTAGGATAGACTGGTGGGATAATGACTTGTCTTAAGACCATTTTTATCTGAATTCCACAGAACGAGATCAAAATAATGAGATATCAATCATAACAATAGCTGCTATTTCTTTAAGTTTTGCTCTTAATATACATTACCTTGACAACATCCATGGGAGAAGTATTATCAGTACTATTGCTATAGTACCACTTAGTATTATTATCTCCAATTGGTATTATCTCCATTTTGTGGGAAAGAAACTGAAAATCAAAGATCCTTTCCCATAATCACACACACAGCACTATATTGGAATGTTTGCTGATAGACCTGACTTTTTAAAAATTAGAATAATAATTGCTCAGATCAAGATAATCCATTAAGGTTGAATAACAATAACTCACAATTATAGGGCACTTTTAACTTCAAAATGGGCTTTCTTCACAGCCATCCTTAGAAGCAGTAAATAGTGGGCAGATTGCCAACCTCAAATCAGGAAACTGAGTTCAAGTACGGATTCTGAGTCATATAAGCAGTATAATTACTCGCAAATCATTTAATTTCTCAGTGCTCCCAGGCAACAGAATAGAAGTTTCTGTACTGGTAGAGGGGGTTTCTTCATGAGTTACTAACACTAATGAAATCATAGTTCTGTACCAAAGAAAATCTCACCAAAACCCCATGAAGCATATGGTACAACTTGTGACTGGACTTAGTTTTACAAATGAGGAAACTAAGGGATAAAATGACCTCCCTAAGGTGACAGAGATGGTGAGTGGCAGTGCTGGTACTTGAACAAGAAAAAATGTTCTTTCCACAGTAGTCAAAGGGGTACAGTGGTAGAGCTATCCAGAAACCACAGAACTAATCACTAATTCTTTGCTCAGATATTCAAGACTAGCAACCTTTTAGCCTGTAACTGAGATAGATTAAAAAAAAAAAGAAATTGTACATGTACATAAAAACTAGAGCCCTTTAATATTAAGGGCTGTAGCGGTATACCTATAACTCAGTGACTTCAATAGGAATTTTGTGGATACATATAGCCAACACTTCTTACAAAACAGCAGCTTGGAAGGACTGCATAAAATTGACTTATTAAAAAACAACAATTCCAAGGGGTGGCCAGGTGGCTCAGCGAGTAAGAGCACCGGTTCCAGTGTTGAGAAGACCTGGAGATCGAATCCCGGGCTCAGACACTCAGCACCACACCCAGAAATAACTGGCCGGGTAACCTTGAGCAAGTTGCTTAACCCCAATTGCTTAAAAAAAAAAAAAAAGAAAAAGAAAAAACAACAATTCCAGAGCATTGTCTTCGCAAAATTTTGTTTTCTTTCTTCCAATAATGCAGCTGTCCTTCTTCTGAACTTTAAATAAATACTCCATCAATGATCTGTTACCAAGCATAATGGCACAGGGGAAGGGGACAGGGAAGGGTGCTAGTGATATTTAGCAGCAGAAGCCAAGAAAAGCTGCTTTCAAGACTCATTTAAATCAATCTGTATTTTACTAAAGCTAAAGCAAGAAGTGTGTCTTACCTATAAACTTATCAGCTACCCCACCCACCAACCCCTGTTGAATTTCTTGCTCTGATTCTCAGCAGCTATAAACACCTATAACATTCTAGGGATAAGATGAATTGTCTCCAGAAGCCTCCAGTCACTGAAGTCCCCTAACAAGCCATTGTGTCTTCAGACAGATGTTTCTGCTTTGAACACTTCTTAATGGGAGCTTTCCTGGTCTGTTGCCAGTGATGATGATTTTTAATAATAACAATGTTCTCAAATAATAACGCTATTTAATAGTACCTGTAAAACTTGGCATAAGGCAAGTAGAAATGCCTTTCTAATGTCATTAGTGAGTTTCTTTGGGAAACAGCAACAAGAGAGTTACTGTTTTTTCTTAGGCAGCAAATGCTTCAGTTTTATAGATCTAGAACCAGAGGAGAGATCAATCACTATGGAATGGTGTTTGTCGTTCCCTCAAGAAATCAAAGCCTGGCAACTCCAAACACATGTGTGTTTATCTCATTTCTTTAAATGTTTCTCAAATCCCAAGGTTGCTTTTTTTTTCTCTTGTATTTCTTGAAGCACTGAAAGAAACAATAAATTTGGAAGATTATTTTCAAACTGGCCTCAGGACCTCTCCCAAGGCTAGGACTCAGTCAAAATTCACTAATATTGGGGCAGGTAGGTGTGCAGTGAGTAGAGCACCGGCCCCAGAGTCAGGAGAACCTGAATTCAAACTTGACCTCCAACACTTAACATCTACTAGCCGTGTGATGCTGGGCAAGTCACTTAACCCAAACTGCCCTGCCTTCCCCCCTCCAAAAAGAAAAAAAAAAATTCACTAATATTCTTTCTTCTGGTTTTACTCATTACAGGGCAGGTGTCAAGACTCTCTAAATAACTTTATTTGAATGAGAAGCACAAAAATATAGAGAATAAAAAGCATTTTCACAGACTACACAGATGGAATACTTATTCCATCTATTTAGATTTTTTTCCCTATCCTCACTACATGGTTTTCTCTGGTCTTCAGACTAATTCAGATATATAGGAACCTGACGGTTTCTAGTCAACTGCCAGCTCAGTATGAGTCAGCAATGTTGTGTCAGAATAGATAATCTTGGAAGTCCCTTATAACTCAGAGGGTCTATGAGTGTAAGGAATTCTAAAAACTAAAAGCTACGGCTACATTCCTGAAACATCTCTCACCTCACACCACAAATCTCGAATCTGTCACATGAAACCAAAATATTGCCAACGCTTGTTCCAGTTGATTGACAATCATAATGGTGAGTCATGATGAGTGAGGGGGAGTCAGTAGGTAGGAAAAGTATCTAGGATCCAATAAAAAAGTAAACTCTGCTACTTCATTAGCATGTCATTCTTGCACAAAAACCCAGCAGGGACTCACCCTGAAAATATTGTACACTGCAGCAGAAGCCAAAATGACTTTTGTTTACTAACAGTTTTACTTCTACCAACTTGGGAACCTCTGGGTTATAGTGCCTATGGGTAACATGAAACATGGAAAATGTCACTGCAAGCAATGCTCAACATTTGCATGTTTGACTTTAGTGACTTCAAGCATTTGTGTGATTTAGTAGCTTCATTTTCAATTTAGCATTGGCATCCTCACATGTATTCACCAATATGCAGAGAAGAGGAAAAAAAAATGAATGTGAGTTTATGGAGCAGTTTCTCTACCATTAATGTCTGACTTTAAAACTCAAGTTGTGTATTGCAATTATGCCCTTCAACTGTAGTGTAAGTCCTTTGGCCACTATGCCCAAATATGCCAAGTCAGTCATGTGACTCAGTGAGAAATTGAAGATATTAGATCCATTTCATGAAAGGATGTCTCCATCATCAACTGCAGTCTCAGCACTGAATGCCAACTCACCTCCATTCCATATCCCAGGACCATTAAGAATCACCAACAGAACACATAGCAGACATTTCTGACAGATTACTTTAAACTGATGAGCTTTTCACAATTTCCAGGACCTTCTATCAGCTATGAACGACAATGTCAGAGGTGATGGCAAGACCTTGCCAGTCTTGGAGTGTTCCGAGAGCAGTAACTAAAGTTCTAGCAATCTCTCTTTTGGTTTTCCGAGGCAGCCAAGGTAGAGTGGTTTATAGCAGTATAGTATACTGTACAACATCCTAATACATTGGCATTTGACACAGTGAAAGGTAAGATTCAAGTTAAAACGTCATTTTAAGAATTTTATTTGCTGTATAGTAGTTATGGTATTGTAGATTTTGTATCACAAAAAGTGAATATTGTGTGAAATCAGTATTTTTATTGAGATTTTAGCATGAGACCACAGGATTCTAGGGAATTACTTGTGAGAATAAAAAGTTATGCATGTTACCAATTTTATCTTGTGTACCCTATTTTATGGGTAATTTCCTGGTTGCTATGATGGAAAAAGTGCATGTCATTGAAATTAATGTTTTGTTATAAAGAACTACATGCAAAAAAAGCATATTTTCAGCAATCTCTAGTGAAAGGTTACAGTTTGAGGTGATTGCAGAAACTTAACCCCCTATTTCCCATAGTTTCAATGTATCAACATTTGAGGTTTTTAGCTTTGTTCTATTTTCTGGGCATGAAAATCCCCATGAAAATCGAAGATTGACTATATTTTGTACTAGCTAAAATTTAGCTACAAAGAACACAGAAAGTGTCAGAGAAGCAGAAAGCCACAATATAGAGAAAAGTTCAATGTGAAAAGCAAAGGAAATAAGTGGGTAAATCTTTTAATAAGTGGGTAGATTGAGGCATATTAACTCTTTTCTATGGATTAACCATACTGATCAGCTACAATAAATTTGTCTCAGCTGCCTGAAACCTCAAATTATTAAACTACATCTAGAGCTATACAAAGTCTCAAAGGAGGAGGGGGGTGGGTAGAGCCAAGATGGTGGCAGAGAAATAGAAAAACTCTGTGTGCTCCCCCCATAACCACCTCAAATACCTATAAAATATAACTATGAATAAACTTGAGAGCTACAGAACCCACAAAGTGACAGATAAATACAAATCTCCCACTAAAGGCAGCTTGTCAAGCCATTGCAGCAAGCTGGGAGCAGAGCCCAGCACTGCATGAGCTCCCAGTTTTAGCCCCAGGGCAGCCCTGACCAGACATGACTGGAGGGACTTCAAGAGAATGGATCACCAGC
Organism: Petaurus breviceps papuanus; assembly: GCF_028583685.1. Classification (NCBI taxonomy): domain Eukaryota; kingdom Metazoa; phylum Chordata; class Mammalia; order Diprotodontia; family Petauridae; genus Petaurus; species Petaurus breviceps. The sequence goes on from NW_027185653.1 coordinate 5,911,795, forward strand.
AGCTGTGGTGGTTTCCAGAATTATCAACACATAAATGCCAAAGGCAAAGTAAAAGGTCAGTGAGGACTTTGGGAGCAGGGAAGCCAAGAGAGCAGTTCTGCCTCAGCCCCCAGGGTGAGAAGTGATGGAAGTGCAGTGGCCATGCAGCCACTGCTGCATGGCTGCTTCAGATCTCCTGCATTGTAGATTGTAGGTCGCCTCTAGATGTAGCGACCATTGTGAGGGGTAATTACTCTTGCTTTAACCTACTTGGATCTGGATCGCTGGCTTGGGTGGAGGTCCTGGGGTATGTGACCAGGTGCCAGAGACTGTGGAGGCTTCAGAGAGGGCACCCAACTAATAGCTCCAGCAGCTGCAAACCCCAGAGATTTGGGACAAAGGTTCCACTTCTGGAAGCACTATTCTACTGTGGCAAAAAGCTCAAAATTCAAGTAATTGAGTGGCAACATGAACAAGCAAAGGAAACAAAGCAAGCACATCAATCTGACTTTAAATTCCTTTTTGGGGGTACAAAAAGGATCAAAGCATGAAATGGCAGGAAGACAATGAAGTCAGAACTTCTGCACCAAAAGCTTTTAAGAAAAATATGAACTGGTTACAGGACTTGGAGGAGCTTAAGAAAGATATTGAAAACCAAATAAGAGAAGTGGAGGAAAAATTGGGAAGAGAATGAGAATGATGCAAGAGAATCATGAAAAGCAAGTCAACAAGCTGACTGAAGAAAATAATACCTTAAAAAATAAACTATGTCAAATAGTAAACGAGGCTCAAAAAGCAACAATGTTTCTCCAATGAGGAGAAGAATGCCTTAAAAAGCTGAATTTGACAGATGGAAATAGAATTTCAAAAGCTGACTGAAGAGAATAATTCCTTCAGAATTAGATTGGAGCACATGGAAGCTAATGACTTTATGAGAAATCAAGATACTATTAAACAGATTCAAACAAATGAAAAAATAGAAAAAAAATAAAATGTAAAAAGAAAAAAACCACTGACCTGGAAAATAGATCCAGGAGAGATAATTTAAAAATTATTGGACTACCTGAAAGTCAAGATCAAAGAAAGAACCTAGAAATCATACTCCAAGAAATTCTCAAGGAAAATTGCCCTGATATTTTAGTACCAAAGGGCAAAATTATGCTTGAAAGAATCCACTGATCACCTCCTGAAAAAGATTCCCCCGAAAAAACTCCTAGGAATATTATAGCCAGGTTCTGGAATTCCCAGATTAAGGAGAGAATATTACGAGCAGCCAGGAAGAAACAATTTGAATATTGTGGAAACACAATCAGGATAACATAGGATCTAGCAGTTTCTACACTGAGGGATGGAAGGGCTTGGAATATGATATTCCGGAGGTCAAAGGAACTAGGTTTAAAACCAAGAGTCACCTACCCAGCAAAACTGAGTATCATGTTCCAGGGGAAAATATGGTCATTCAGTGGAATAGAGGACTTTCAAGCTTTCTTGATGAAAAAACAGAGTTGAATAGAAAATGTGATATTCAGATACAAGAAGCAAGAGAAGCATGAGAAGGTAAACAGGGAAAAGAAATCATGAGGAACTTATCAAAGTTGAACTATTTACATTCCTACATGGAAAAACAGTCATTGTAACTCATGAAACATTTCTAAGTATGAGGATAGTTGAATGGGTATAAGGAGGGTATATGGGCATATGAATACATATGTGAATGTGTGTATATATGTGCACAGGTATACATAGAGGGCACAAGTTTGATTGAATATGAAGGGATGATACTTAAAAGGTGAAATTGAGAGGTGAGAGAGGAATATAATGAGAGGAGATGGGGAGAGACAGAAAAGGGTAAATTATTTCATATAGAAGAGGCAAGGGAAAACTGTTACAATGGAGGGGAAGAACAGGAAGGCAAAAGGCAATGTGTCAACCTTACTTTCATTGAATTTGGCTTAGGGAGGGAATGATATACACACTAAATAGGGTATTTCACCCTACAAGAGAGTAGGGGGAAAGGGGTGGGAGGAAGGAGAATGGTGGAGGGGAGGGCAGGTTAGCAGGGAGGGTTACAAGCACACACTTTTGAAAAAGGGACAGGGTCAAAGTAGAGAATAGAATAAGCGAGTGTGGGATAGGATGGAGGGAAATATAGTCAGTCTTTCACAATATATCCATTATGGAAATGCTATGCATAGCTACACATATACAACATATATTGAATTGCTTATCTTCCCAGTAAGGGTGGGTGACGAGGGAGGAAGGGAAAGAATTTGGAATTCAAAGTTTTAAAATCAAATGTTTAAAAAAATACATTATTATTACTATTACTTTACATGTAACTGGGAAATAAGATATACAGGCACTGGGGCATAAAGATCCACTCTGCCCTACTGGAAAGTTGGAGGGAGGTTGGGGGAGGATATAGGAGAGAAAAGATTGGGGGAGGTGGTATACAGTGGGATCACTGTTTTGGGGTGGTGGGTAAAGGAAGGATGGGGAGAAAATTTGTAACTCAAAATCTTGTGGAAATGAATCATGTAAGCTAAAATATAAAGTTTAATTAAAAAATAAATCAAAAAAATAAAGTTCAAAAAATAATTTTTTTAAAAGTCTCAAAAGGTTTGTTTTTATTTTTCTTTTAATTCAAAGAAAGGCTCCTAGGCAGACTGCTTGCACAAATAAACACTCAAGAACTATACTAAACTGGACTTATAAATACAAAGGTGAAACTGTCCTTGCCCTCCTGCAATCTAAATTTTAAGATAGGCTATTCCAGGGTGGCCAGGTAGCACAGCGAGTAAGAGCACCGGCTCCAGTGTCGGGATGACCTGGGGATTGAATCCAGGCTCCAACACTTAGCACCCACCCAGAAACACCTGGCCGGGTAAACTTGAGCAAGTTATTTAACCCCAGTTGCTTAGGGGCAGCCAGGTGGCTCAGCGAGTAAGAGCACCGGCTCCAGTGTCAGGATGACCTGAATCAAATCCGGGCTCAGATACTTAGCACCACACCCAGAAATAGCTGGCCGTGTAACCTTGAGCAAGTTACTTAACCCCGATTGCTTTAAAAAAAAAAGATAGGCTATTATAAACACAATTTTGTTTGTTGTTGTTCAGTTGTATCTGACTCTTTGTGACTCAATTTGGGGGCTTTCTTGACAAAGATACTGGAGTAGTTTGCCATTTCCTTTTCCAACTCATTTTACAGATGAGAGAACTGAGGTAATAGGGTTAAGTGACTTGTCCAGAGTCACACAGCTAATAAGTATCTGAGGTTGGATTTGAACTTAGATCTTTTTGACTCTAGGCCCAACACTGTGATATTTTTGGTTTTTTAAGTCATCATAGATCAACACACCCTTTCCATAATGGTAGGTTTCATTTTATTATGATTACAGAGCTGAACAGTGGGAGAAAAGGGGTATACTTGATTAGTCTCACCAGCAGGTGGGTCACATGAGGCATAGACTAAACAAGACAATGGGGACAGCTAGGTATAGGAAAATATGGATCCATTATGGCTAGGGGGTTGTGGAAAAAGAAAGAGACAAAGACAAACTGGGGCCAGTACCTACACTGGACTACCAAAAGATTGAGACAGAAATCAGTATTTGGAGCAGAGAGTATGGATTAGTACTGACCAACCCATCCAGAATTATAGTAGAAGCTGCAGCATCCAGAGTACTGAAGGGAACAAAGTGAACAGGATCTACACAGCTTATATAATTCCAAAGGACATGGAACCTGGCCAGCCACAAAGTTCCAATCCAAGAAGTGAGGTTGAAACTATGTAAAAAGAAGAAAACACTTCGCACCATGAAAGAAAATACTATGAGTTGAAATAACATCAATAGGGTAAACATGGAAGAAGAAACTTCATAGCAAACACAAGGAAAGAATCAGAAAAAAAAATTAATGGCTATAAAAACTGTGAAAGTAAGTAAAATTAAAGGAGACTTTTAAAAAATGAAATTATAGCTCTTGAAAAAAACGTTGGAATAAAAAGCTTATAACAGAAAGTAGGAAATCTTACTCTAATAGTGTACTCTGAAAAAAATAATCTGAACTTAATAATTCCATGAATTATTAGAATTAGAAATGTTAGAACAAAGGGAAAAGATTCCAAAAAGCAGAGGAAAATACAAACCATCTAATATCAAAAATAACTTAGAAAATAGCTTGAGAGAGAATTTAAGAATCATCACACTCTCAAAAAAACATTACCAAGTACTCCAACTACTGAGGTAAGGGCTTACTAAAAAAGTTTAAAAAACAAATGAAAAACAAAACAGGGATGGCTTGGTGGCACAGTGAATAGAGTAAGCGCCCTGGAGTCAGGAGGACCTGAGTTCAAATTTGGCCTCAGACATTTAACACTTACTAGCCATGTGACCTTGGGCAAGTCACTTAACCCCAACTGCCCTGCCTTCCCACCCTCCAAAAAGCAAAAAAACAAACAAACAAGCAATCAAAAAGTTTTTACCCAAACAAAATACATAGAATTAGAAGGAAAACATCTCTGCAGCAAATATCTCTCATAAAGACCTGATATTCGACAAATAGGGAAACTGATCCTTATAGATAAGAACAATTCTTCCATAAATAAACAGTCAAAGGATAAAAGACAGTTGTTGGAGAGGATGTAGAGAATCATGAACTGTTGGCAAAACTAAACTGATTCAACTATTCTGGAAAGCACCTGGAACTATAGCCAATCACTAAACTATACATATAAGTTTCATGGAGTGTTCAGGGAGAACTGGAACTTCCAGTGTCAGAGCTTGTTGAGCCTTTTTGGGGGCTGCTTATTCACCTTTAGTGTCCACCTGTCACCCAGGTGGGTGCCTCCAAGAAGCTGTAGCATTCATAGTAGCCACACCCCCAGTAAACTGTCTTGGCAGACGGGCTTAAACCAGGTTGAGCGTAACCAATAGGCCTCAAGTCTTCAAACTCGTTGGTAAGTTAGGAAGATGTCTACTCCAAGCATGTGAAGACTTTCCCCAGCAGAATGGGGGATGAAAACAATTGCTCATGAAGGTGGCTGAAGTAGGTGTTGTGGAGCTCGTAGAGCTAAGGTATCTAATCTAACACACCAAGATCATCCACTATATTGGGGCCATCACCAGTCATCTTGACTTTTGCCCCGCCACTTGACTTTGATGACTCAGGAAGAGAGAGCAGGGACTTTGTGCAAACTCTGCCTTATTTAAATGCAATTCATGCACAAGTCAAGACATCACCCTGTGATGCCATTGGTCCATTAGGAAAACAAAGGATGAGCAATAAGCTGTACTTTTCTTGGACTCAGTTAAACTGACTAAGCACGTGTCCCAAAGAGATCAAAGAAAGAGAGAAAGAACAACTGGAACAGCCTTATTTATTGTACCAGGTAACTAATAACAAAAGGGGTGCTAATCAATGTTTGAATAGCTGAACAAATTATGTTACCTAAATGTAATGGAAAATTATGATGTCTTGAGAAATGATCAAAGGGTTGGATTCAGTAAAACCTGGGAGGATTTCTAAGAATTGACATGGAGTGAGGGGAGCATAACAAGAGAAAAATGTATATAATGACTAAACATTTAAAAAAAACAACCATGAAACACTTAACAATGATCAATAAAATGACCGATCATAATTCCAGAAGACTATTGATAATTATTAGTACCTCTTTCCACAGAGGTGATAGAGTGAAGAATGAGACATCGTTTTCAGATATGGCAATATACTTTGCTTTACTACATTTATTTGCTACCAGGAGAGATTTTGGCTTTCAGATTTTGTTTTTTTAGGGTGGGGGAAGGAGATAGTACTGGGGAGAGGTGACAGCAATACTAAAAAAAAAGAAAGGGAAAATTATTAATGAAGCTTTTTTCTCAAAATACACAAAGAAGAGTAGGAAGAAATTCAAAAGCAGAGAAAAGCAATACAGAATTAGAAATACCATGATTTTTAAATTTAATATACACAATTTCTTTTTTTTAATTTTTCAAATGCTTTATTAACTTCCGATTTACATCATTAATTTCCACCAGATTTTGAGTTACAAATTTTCTCCCCATTTTTCCCCTACCCAACTGCCCCAAAATAGCAGTCCCACAGGATATCCCCTCCTCCACTATGCTCTCTCCCATACCTTCTCCCATACCCCCTTCGACTTTTCCAGAAGGGCATGGTGGATCTCTATGGCCCAGTGCCTGTATATATTATTTCCCAATTACATGTAAGATAGTATTAATAACAGTATATATGTATATATAATTTTAAACATTTGATTTTAAAACTTTGAATTCCAGATTCATTCTCTTCCTCCCTTGTCACTCACCCTTACTGGAAAGATAAGCAGTTCAGTATAGATGGTACACGTGTAGCTAATGTAAAACATTAACATAGTAGATATATTGTAAAAGACTGACTATATTTCCCTCCCTCATATCCCACCTCCCACTTGTTCTATTCTCTACTTTGATCCCATCCCTTTTCAAAACTGAGTGCTTCCAACTTCCCTCTCCCAGCCTGCCCTCCCTTCCATCATCCCCCCTCTCATCCCCTTCCCCCATACTGTCCTGTAGGGTGAGACCCCCTATTTAGTGTATCCTGAGCCAAATTCAGTGAGAATAAGGTTGACCTATTCCCTTTTGCCTTCCTATTCTTCCCCTCCATTGTAACCATTTCCCCTTGCCTCTTCTTTATGAGATAGTTTACCCCATTCTGTCTCTCCCCATCTACTCTCATTATATTCCTCTATCACCTCTTAATTACCCCTTTTAAATATCATCCCTTCCTATTAAATTGGTCCTGTGCCCTCTATCTATGTATACCTGTAAGCATATATACACACATTCACACATGTATTCATATGCCTGTATACCCTCCGATATAGACATATATATATTATTCCCTTCAACTATTTTCATATTGAGAAAAGTTTCATCAATTACAATTATCGTTTTTCCATGTAGGAATGTTAATAGTTCAACTTTGATCAGTGGCTTATGATTTCTTTTCCCTGTTTACCTTCCCAAGCTTCTCTTGCTTCTTGTATCTGAATGTCAAATTTTCTATTCAACTCTGATTTTTTCATTAAGAATGCCTGAAAGTCCTCTATTCCACTGAATGACCATATTTTCCCCTGAAACATGATACTCAGTTTTTCTGGGTAGGTGATTTCTTGGTTTTAATCCCAGCTCCTCTGCCCTCTGGAATATCCTATTCCAGGCCCTTTGATCCCTCAATGTAGAAGCTGCCAGATCCTGGGTTATCCTGATTGTGTTTCCACGATATTCAAATTGTTTCTTCCTGGCTGCTCGTAATATTCTCTCCTTAATCTCGGAATTCCAGAACCTGGCTATAATATTCCTAGGAGGTTTTTTTTGGGGGGGGGTCTTTTTCAAGAGGTGATCGGTGGATTCTTTCAACATCTATTTTGCCTTCTGGTTCTAAAACATCAGGGCAATTTTCCTTGAGAATTTCTTGGAGGATGATTTCTAGGTTCTTTCCCCGATCATGGCTTTCAGGTAGTCCAATCATTTTAAAATTATCTCTCCTGTATCTATTTTCCAGGTCAGTGGTTTTTCCCATGAGATATTTCACATTGCCTTCTATTCTTTCATTTGTTTGGATCTGTTTTAACAGCATCTTGATTTCTTTTAAAGTCATTAGCTTCCCTTTGCTCCAATATAAATCCAAGGGAACAATTCTCCTCATTGAGCTTTTGAGATTCTTTTTACATCTGGCAAATTTGGCTTTTCAAGGCATTCCTCTCCTCATTGCCTTTTTGAGCTTCTTTTGCCAATTGAGTTAGTCTGTTTTATAAGGTGTGATTTTCCTCAGTCAGGCTGTTGACTCTCAAGTTTGTAATTTCCTTGCATTGTTCTCATTTCTCTTCCCAATTTTTCCTCTGCTTCTCTTATCTGCTTCTTAAGATTCTCTATGGCTTGTAACCAGCTCGTATTTTCCTTTGAAGCTTTTGGTGCAGGAGTTCTGACTTCACTGTCTTCCTCCTGTTCCATGCTTTGCTCCTTTTTGTCCCCAAATAGAAATCTAATGTTGGAGTATTCTGTTTGTTTTGCTTCCTTTGTTTGGTCATGTCACCCCTCAGTCACTTGACCCCTGAGCTTTTTGCCACAGTAGGACTCTTTCACCAGACAGGGGAGCTTTTGTCCCAAACACTGGGCTTTTCTCAGCTGCTGGAGGTATTATTTGGGTGCCCTCTCTGAGACCTCCACACTCTCTGGCAAGATGGTCACACACCCCAGGACCTCCACCCCAGACTGCACTCCAGATCCAAGCAGGTTAAAGCAAGAGCTATTAACCCTCAGACTGGTTGCTTGGTCCCCCTACCTTCTTCAGGACAGGAGCTGAAGCTTCAACGTTGTGCCAGCACTGTGTCTCAGCAGCTTCTCGCCCTGGGGCAAAAGCTGATGCTCTCCCAACTACTGGTCCCAAAGTCCAGACTGCACTGACCTCTCACTTTGTCCTTCACATCTATGTGTTGATGAATCTGGAAATGGCCACAGCTCAATATACACACTTTCAAAAATTAAAAATCTATATGTAACATAGATTCATTATCATAAGCAAACCCTTTTTCTGTTCTTTGCATAAATGTTCATGTTTCCTGATATTTGTCAATTTCAAACTGAGAAAAATAATATTTTAAAAAACATAAATGAGGTCCAGATGAAAACAAACACTGGGTCATTGTATAACAGATTTAGAGTTGGAAAGGACCTTAGAGGTCATCTTATTCAATTTCCTCATTTTTCAGATGAGGACATCATGTACAAGAGAGGTTAAGTGATTTGCCCAAGATCATACAATTTGTAAATAATAAAGCAGAGACTAAAATCCAAGTTTCCCAATTCCCAGTGCAATGCTCTTTCCGCTATACCAATGGCTCCCATTTTGGGGGATTCTCGATAACAGCCCAAAAGGCATGTGCTAAAAATCACTTAATAGTGCCTTAAGGATCATCCAGCAACCCAATTATGTTACACATATATTTTTCTTCTGTGACAACAAGCATGGTCATGTTTGAAGTATTACAGGTTTGTTTCTGCAAAGATTCAAAATCATCATGATCATGTATACAGCTATTTTGATGTTCGTGAAACATTTTTTTTTTGCTTTTTAAAGGGCAATTGGGGTTAAGTGACTTGCCCAAGGTCACAAGCTAGTTTCTGTGTTAAGTATCTGAAGCCAGATCCGAACTCAGGTCCTCCTGACTCCAGGGCCGGTGCTCTACTCACTGTGCCACCTAGTCTCCCGTCATGAAATAATTACATCGAATTCTAATGATTAAATGCCACATGTTCTTACAGTTTCTCAATGTATCATCAAATTGTTTCCACACAACCACAAGAGTTAGATATTTGAACATAAACTGCTCCCCAGTGGATGATCAAACACATGTTCATACACTCATTTTTGTTCTATACCCTGAATAGCTTCGTTATACCCCTCTGCTACTCAGCAATCATACTTTATCAACTGTATAATCACAATAAAGATGCTACTAATGTTTGTGATCTTTCAGGCTGCTTGAAAACTGTGCTAACTGGAAATATGCATTATAAACTATTTCAAAACAGTTTTATAAAATTTTGGCTAAAAACAAGAAAATGAATTACTATCTCTCAGCAAGAAAGCTTATAAAATTATCCTGCCGTTTTCTATCACATATTTGTTTGAACAAAAATTTTCACTTTATTCTTGTTTTAAATTAAAATACAAAAATAAACTTGATTTTGAATGAAATTCAAGATATGTTTGTCTGCAAATATTGCAAACTTCTGCTCAAAAAAAAAATCCAACAGTGAAATCAAGTTTATATATGATTATATTATGTTAAATATCTTCTAAGCTGTCATGTTTCACATTAAATGTTATTTATATTAACAAAATTTGTAAAATAAAGAAATTTTATATGAAGTCTTACAAATAATAGCAAGCATATGAGGTCTTGCTGGAAATTATTTGTTTTAATTCTTATAGAATTAAATAGAATTCTATTCACTTAGAATATTTATATTTTATCATAAGAGATTCATAATTACATTTAAAGTGCTTATTTTTATGGTCATACATATGTTCAAAATTCTGTATTCTATAATTATATAATGTGAATCATAATTTGAAGCTTTGTTGGTTAAAAGCTATCACTGTGGTTATTATAAGTACTTAATAAATTTAAAAGAATAATTTGAGTAGTATATTAAATTAGCTGGGAGGTTAACTATATTTTGTTGTTGCTACTGAAAGAGGTTTGCAGAACAAAAAAAATTGTTGGGAACTACTTACTATACCATGTATCAAATATGAAAAAAAAATCATTTTTCACAAGGAGAAATGAAGGTTTTTGATTAATTCGTATCCAAATCATCTCCACAGTTTTTGCTATCCAGCAAAGTTACTTTTTATTCCACTGAAACTTACCAAATCTTGACTCTTGACAACACCGGTAATGATCCCCAGTATATAAGATGCAGTTGGCTTCATAGCATCCATTCTCTTTCAAGGTGTAGAAGTACTACTCTCAGAACTTGTTGACAATGCTAGTAAAGCAAATTTCTGTGTGACTCAGCCCATAGTCATATATCTAGTCTTCCTTTATAAATACTCTCATCACAATAGGCATTGCAGGTGCTACCACAGTCCAACATTAAAGCTAAACCATGGAACTGCACTAAACAAATCAGAGAATCATGGAACATCACAAGAGTAAAGGCCTTAAGGCTATCTCCCAGCCACATCCAGACCATTATGTCTCTACTTCCACTTTCATCCTCCAACTCTTCTCCAAAGGAACGTTGAGATTCATTCCTAGAACCACTCTGGGTTTTAAGGAGGGAACAAAAGTTCACTTCATCTTGTGCAGATCTATGTCTCCACATCACCTCCATCCATGTTCATAATATTCATCCCTAGCAACATTTCCCTTCTTTCAGCTCCCTTTATGTGTGACCGTTCTCCCTTTGGAATAAAAACTCTTGAGGGCAGAGGCAGTCTTTCTTACTTGTATTCATATGTCCAGTCTAACCTACCTTTAATGTATCCTAGGCATTTAGCTTAGTTCCCGATACATAACAAGTGATTAATAAATTCTCTTTCTCTTTATCATCTATCTATCATCTATCTATCTATCTATCTATCTATCTATCTATCTATCTATCTATCTATCTATCTATCTATCATTTTTTTGTTGTTTTTTTGGAGGGGGGAAGGTAGGGTAATTGGGGTTAAGTTGCCCAAAGTTACACAGCTAGTTTTGTGTTAGTTTGAGGCCAGATTTGAACTCAGGTCTTCCTGACTCCAGGCCTAGTACTCTATTCACTGCACCACCTAGCCACCCTTCTACCTACCTACCTATCTATCTGTCACGTGTCAAGTTACTAGCAAAACAGAATATATAATCCAGACCTCCTGACTCCTAAACTATATTCTTGAATGCTGTTAAGGATTGGAAATAGATGGTTAAATATATGTATGCATTTCAAAATTAAAAATTTCCTTAAAAACATGACAACCCAGCATAATGGATCCTAACTAGTATGTTCAAAACACTCTATTATGTTATACAACATGAAGACCTCTCTCTTGTGCTGTGGAAAACAAAGCTTAGCTTGCAGCTCTGGGGCAGCTAGCCTCACCTCTTTATGTGCTCTCCACCCAGGCTAATCCATAATCCAACCCTCATGAACAACAGTCCTTAGGAGAGTCTCAAGGGTAAATGGGATCTTTGGCACTTAAATCTCAGTTCACAGACAGCTTTAGTCACCATAATTGTTAAGATAGAATATGCATCCTTCTCATTGTCCTTTCTTGCCTCTTCAATATCTTGTCTGGTATTTTCTTTCCAAGAGCTTAATATAATGCTCTCTACATTCTTACTATCCAAGGCTTTTGTTGCAAAACAAATGATTCTCTAGCAGATCAGAAAATGAGAAAGACTTGGGGCACCAACTGAGCCCTAGAACCCATATTACATATCATTATAGATACATTACATACATACATATAGATATATTACATATCATTATAGAAAACTGTAATTAATTATACTAAAAGAAAATTCTATGAGGAACCACTGTGGTACAGTGAAATGACAGTTGTATTTGGAGATAGAGGATCTGTATTCAAATCCTGGACATGTTACTCCCTGTGTAATCCTATAAAAGTCACTTAACTCTGAGTTTCAGCTTCCTCACCTGTAAATAAGGATGTCCACACTCGATACCCTCTGCGGTCTTATCCAGTTCTTTATCTATAAATAGGAAATATCATTCAATGCCATATTTTCGTGTATAAGAAAGTCATTCAGCACTATATATTAGTCTATTTCTAAAATAACATCACTTACATACACATTTTTTAATTTTATTTTTTTTAAAGCAATTGGGGTTAAGTAACTTGCTCAAGGTTACACGGCCAGGTGTTTCTGGGTGGGTGCTAAGTGTCTGAGCCCAGATTCGATCCCCAGGTCATCCTGACACTGGAGCCGGTGCTCTTATTCGCTGTGCTACCTGGCTGCCCCACATACACACATTTAAACATGGGTTCCCAATAAGTGCATCCTAAGCAGAAATACATTTGCCCAGAAATACTTTGAAAGTATTCTATCATTCTAAAAGTTCATGTACTTCAAAGAAAAAAATACTCCCTGATACCACTTTTAATAACCAACTGAAGTAGCTTAACACTTGGTCCTATGCCCAGATCTCCATTAGCAAAGTAGAAAATTTAAAAATTTATATTTGCTTCTCTAATTCATTATGCTAGTAAGGCACGATCCAACCATTTTCTGAAACAGCTATATACATGAACACATGTATATACATATTTTAAATGTTTGTTAGTATTTGTGTGCTCCTGTGAATTTTCAGGTTAACTATAATGTCATGGGTCTTAGTGTATGATATAAGGAATGAAGTACAAAGGGTACCTTCTAATTACTGTTGGAATGGTTTATTTTTTGCACAGGAGACTATCACAGGGCTTGACAAATCCACAAAGCCAGGTTGCCACAGCATCTAACAATTTCACAATGATGTCCGTATTTTTAAAATAATTTTACAGGGAGCTTCAGGACAGTAGTATATTCTTCTTGCTTGTGGGAGTCTGGGATTTATGATAACAAACACTTATAGAGAATTCCATGGCACTAGCAGCACTATTTAGTGCTGGCTGTAATGAGTTCTTACCTGGGCATTATCAGTCACCATACTTGCTCAAACTGAGATGGAGAATTGCCTCCCAACATATATTTGAAGGAATGGGTAAACAGAGAGATTTCTGAAAACCAGGGCTTTGAATCCTGCCCCCACACACTGGCCCAAAAGTAACCTGATCAAGTGCGCTCAGCTTACAGAGAATGAGACTCCTGAACTGAATGCTGACCTGAAGCTGGGAATCAGTGCCCTCTGGTTAACAGGCATAAGCTCCTTTCTCAATCTGACCCAAATAATCAATTTGGGGGCTGAGCTTCTGGAGATAGCAAAAGACCAAACACAAGTGGGTGCCAATTGATTCAGAAATAATGGAAGCAACTATAGTATATGAATGGAATGCAATATTATTATGCAGTGTGAAATGATGGAAAATGAAGAGTTCAGAGAAAAACAGGGAATACATGCGCTGATGCTGACTGAAATAAGAAAAACGGAAAGAATGCAAATGAAAAGGTTACTAAAGGGAAACAGGACTCTTTATAACTGAAATGAATCTGTTTGAGAGAAGAGATAATGAAAACATCCTTCTTCTGAGCAGGAGAATGGGGGACTATGAGGGTCAGAAGTGTTCAAAGTACTGATTGATTTTTAACTATTTTTCTATTTCTTTCTTTTTTATTGTTTTTCTTTAACTATTCTTCAAGTAGGAGTTCTATATCCTAGGGGATATCTATATCATATCCAGTATGATTCTGATGTTAAAACAAAAGTCATCGGGGGCAGCCAGGTGGCTCAGCGAGTAAGATCACGGGCTCCAGTGTCGGGATGACCTGGGGATCGAATCTGGGCTCAGACACTCAGCACCACACCCAGAAATAACTGGCCGTGTAACCTTGAGCAAGTTACTTAACCCCGATTGCTTAAAAAAAAAAAACCAAAAGAATGAAAACATATTTTTAAAAAGTCATCAACAAAATTTGTCTATTTTTTGAACAATATAACTTGAGGTCTAGTTCCTAGATTTCAGGCAAATGTGCCAAGGCTTTGCCTATAATACTTAAAAACTTATACAGAACGATCTTCAAACAGCAAGTTGTATGAGTTAGCAACTACAAGAAGATGGTAAAAATCAGATGATTTAGATAGCATTCAAAGTAGAAACTGAAAAGCAATTGGAATATTTTCCTACCCAACACAATTGCTACTACCAATGCTAACCATACTACCTTTATCCATCAACCACTGGAATTTGGGAAGTAAGAAGTAAAAAAATAAGAGTAATAATAATAATGATGATAATGATAGAAGGAAGGTGGAAGACTACTCAGGGACATTTTGTTATTAATCAAAGTGGAAAATAATCAAATCTGACAATAGGAGCTATAACCCTACTCTAGCTTTAAAAGCATAATCAGTTCATATTCACTGCACGATGAAAGTTGTGCATGATAAATTTAAGGGTCAATCCTGCAATAGTGATACAGTATCTTCATGATTCAACTAGACTTTACTATTAACCTATGGATACATCATGTACATATTATAATGATGTAATCATCACTGATCATTTAATAGAACAACATACATTTCTATTTAAATAGATCTCTACCCAAACCAATAATGCCCTTAATTTGCCTCCATAGAATCCTAGTCATTTGAAATGGAAGTAGAAATCTTGAACCTTAGATTTCTAAAAATACCTTAAACTTGACACGGATGACTTTCAAGAAAAGGAAGGACAGCACCATCCTATAACCATGAACTATGTTTAAATTCATCTGCAGATGTTAGAGGGGTTATGGGAATACAAACATACTAGTCCATTGTTGGTAGAACTATGAATCAGTACAAAGATTTCTGGAAAGCAATTTGTAATTATGCAAATAAAGTGACTAAAATGGCGATGCACTTTAAACCAGAAATTCTACTACCAAGTATATGCCCCAAAAGAGATCACCAATAAGATAAAAGTCCTAATATGTCCCCAAAAGATTCATAGCAGCATTTTTTCATAATAGTAAACAATTAGAAACATAATAGAGGCCAATTGAATGGGAAAAAAAGATAAACAAATTGTGGTATATGAATATAAGAAATGAGAAATCTGATCAATTCAGAGGATGAAAAATAAAATACAATCAATCCAGAGAAGTATTTTCCTGATGAAATAAAATAAGCAGAACCAAGAAAACAACATATACAATGACTGCAACAATGGAAATAGAAAGAATAACCACACATACATAAATCAAAAGTAAATGCTCTATTGAGGGTAATAGCCCAAACCTGTATTCCCTTCTTACTGGAGAGACTGAGACTGGAGGATCTCTTTGAGCCAGTCATATGTTTACACTAAGTCCATCAGACTGTGAGTTCCTTGATAGCAGAGTCTCTCTTTTTCTTTTCTTTGTAACTGCAGTGCTTTGAACAATCCCTGGCATGTAGTAGGTGCTTAATAAACGTTTATGGATTGAATGAATTATGGTGAGCTTCAGGAGCAGAGTGCCACCAGTTTATCTAAGAAAAAGGCAAACTGGCCCAGGTCAGAAATAGAGTAGGTAAAAACAGGTCAAAATACTGATAAGCAGTGGGGTCTAGCTCAGGAATAGCCCCTGCACTTTCAGCCTGGGTGAGATGGAGAGACCCAGTCTTAAAATATATATATATATATATATATATATATATATATATATATATATATA